>NC_092162.1:13942377-14022377 GCF_045791955.1 Oncorhynchus clarkii lewisi
TTGCAAAATCAGTCAATGCCAGGACACAGTGCCAGCACGGCACATTGGTATGACGGGACCGACAAAGGCACGCCGATGCCTCTCTAGCGGTGGCAAGTTGTGGAGTCGCGAAGTCAGCCTGTCTTTGGAGGGCACAGCAGATGTTTTCGCCCGGTGTCATTAGTTACAGTTTGGGAGAGCCCTAAACACACTCTGTTGAAGAGCGGGCTGCTTTCATTAGACTAACAAATCGGAAATATGTTCAACGAAGCTGGAGTTGGAACTTCATGGATGCCAAGGGAAGTCAGGCTTCCCCCAAAAATTGACCAAGCAAAAAAAAGAAAAAACATATAAAATGATTTATCTTTCGTCTCTCTGTTTCATCATTTTACTTCAATTTGCAATAGGCTGAATGTATCTCACCGGAGAAAGCATCCGACCAAGTGAAACAGCCTCCCGTCTCTGTATGTGTAGCACATCTATCTCATCATGCTGTCTGTTCAAAAAGAGTATGATATTGTTGCCGCCCGTAGCATTGAATGCAAGGCATTTGGACTCCCATTGTCACGTTCTGACCTTAGTTCTTTTGTTATGTCTTTGTTTTAGTATGGTCAGGGCGTGAGTTGGGTGGGTTGTCTATGTTCCTTTTTCTATGTGGTGTTTTTGTGTTTGGCCTGGTATGGTTCTCAATCAGAGGCAGGTGTCGTTAGTTGTCTCTGATTGAGAATCATACTTAGGTAGCCTTTTCCCACCTGTGTGGGGTGGGTGATTGTTTTCTGTCTATGTGTATGTCACCAGACAGGACTGTTTCGTTTCGTGTCATACTCTTTGTTATTTTTGTTTTAGTGTCCTGAGTGTAATAAATATCACCATGAACACGTACCACGCTGCACATTGGTCCTCACCTTCTTCCACCACCGACGAGCGTTACACCCATGATGAAAAAAATTGACAATAATTGCCAATCAACTTCGAGCTGAACTGAGTGAGCTCAACTGTGAATGGCCCTGGTGCACACAAAAAAAGTGTCAACGGAAGCCAGTTTGGATTTGGCTTCACGCCAATCACATAGAGTCAAAGGTCATTGACATAAAAAAAACTTGATTTGTTGCATCTCGTTTTGTTGTCCTCCTAAACTTTCCTAAATTAGCCATGGACAGATATAGGCATTTGAATTTGTGGTTTTACTTCATTCTCCGTACTTGCCAATGATTATAACGATAACTCTGATCCAACCATAAATTCATACAGTACATTGTGCCTCTGACCTGACCGGATAGAAGTCCAATATGTAGCTAACGTTAACTAGCTGGCTAATTGTTGCCCATGAGAGGAAGTTAGGCTAGCGAGCAAGCATGTTAGCCAGGTAGCCTAGGACAACAAAAACTAAAAGAGTGTACTGTATGATAGAGTCATAGACCGTTTCGGCAATGGCATTGGTGTTTCTCTACAAGTAGGGTGAATCAACATGTTTTTTTTCTACTTACACACACACACACACACACACACACACACACACAGTACTACGGACAGCCACATTATATATATTTACCTTAAATTGATTGGACTAAACTGTGTTTGGAATCTTTTAGTTGTCACTTTATTACACTAAAATACAATTTATGCTTGATCCGAATATGTAGCCGGAGGTACCGAATGGGGGGGTGTGACGCAATTGCGGAGCCGCTGGAGGCGTGCAGAGGCCAAATTGAGCTCTGCACCGCATCGTCGTGCCCTCCCAAATGTTGTAACAATATGGAGGGCTGCGTATAGCTCTGTATAACTCTGCATTGAAGTGATTGGTTGACAGTAGGTGAGGGCGGGAGGTCCCGTACAAACACAAACTCACTTCCTTGACAACTCCCTTCACAACAGCTCTGCTCTGCGAAGCGCAAGAAGTATAAATGCCCTTGTCTTCTGCAGAGGCCGTATCGCAGTAAATGCTGTACGACCCTTGCAGAAGTCAGATTTACCATGCAGAACCTTTGAGCATAGATGATTTGATGATGATGAAATGTTGAAGTTGAAATGATGGAATAGTGGAGGCAGCTCCTGTTTTCTTTGCAACTTGCGGTAACACTCCAATGTTCCAAATCAATAGTTGTTTAGTAGTCCAAAAATGTTGGAAACATTTTCAACCTTGTACGAGTCATGATCACTTTTGCAGTCAAAAAGCAAGAATTGGTTTAAAACATGACTTAAAACATTTTACATTACCCTGGTTTGTGCATTAGGCCTAAAGTATTATCACAGAATATTGTCTATATGCCTGCCCTACCAATATTGTTCTTCTCAGACCATATATTTGAAAACTTGAGCTTTGATAACAAAATAGATCAGTTGGTGTAGCACTTACTTGCGAGGCACAGCTGAGCATACATTTAAATAATTAGCAAATAATTTGCCTTTTTATTTGACTGCATCTGATGTTCATGGTGCTTTCAAGACAACTGGGAACTCTGAAAAAAAACTAGGTCAAATCGTGACGTTAGTGATCTTTTGGTTGGAGCGCTAGAAAGATGCCTGAGTTTCCCAGGAGGAATTCTGAGTTGGACGACAGTTCAAAATACATTTTCCCAGCCTAATCTAGTTTTTGTCAGAGTTCCCAGTTGTCTTGAACGCACTGAAGTCGGAAGTGTGAGATTTACGACTTCCCAGTTTTTGAACACAGCATTAGCCTCTGTGGAGGGAGGGAGAGAGCAGCAGAGGGTCTGTCTCTCACGTCCCCCCTCTCCCCTTCCTTTCCTGCGGTGAGTGGGGACAGGTCTCCCACCTGATGGTGAAACTTTCTTGATATTAAAATAGACACGACGAGCAGCTAATAATAATAAATAAAAATAGACCATCAATACACTTGGCTGCTCATTCATTTTCAGTTGCAGTGTGAGTCGAAGTAGGGAGAAGTGCGTTTTATGAAATGGTTAAAAATGGGAACACTTTGCCTACCCGGTGCACAGGTCTTCTGAATCAAGTGCACCTACCTCCAACAGCGCAACACCAATTAAATAACAAATAAAAAATAATCGTTTTTTCTACAGAAATGTTTGCTGATCGATTAGGAATGCCTTGAAGATCGACCAGTCGATCCCGATTGACCAGCTGGTGACCACTGCTGTAGGTCATGTAACTGTTTGTTACATGCAATATGCCTTGTGGACTCCACCTGACAGATGTTGCTCTCCGGTTTTGTGAGGAAACAAAGGTGAGGTTGAATTTATTCTGCCACCATATCTTCTTACTGTCTCGGCCTTAGGCCTATATATCACGGTGGCAAGGTATATGAACTAACAGGCTATAGAGCAAACCACTCAATTGTCACAAGACACAGGTTTTTTCCCCTGGCTTGGCTCTCCCAGTGATTTTACCCATACACCACTACTGAACTTTGGAACAGTAGACTGAGACTGTGTGCAACTTTGGCCTCGCTGAAGAGATACCCAAATATTGAAGCGTAAGACTCTAACTGTATATTATGATGAAGGTGAGAATGTCTTTAGCTTCTTTTCCAACCAACTATTGTTTGAGTCGTTTGTGGCTGGGAAAGCAACAACAATTATCAAGCTCGGGACATTAAACCCCAATGGAATGATTGTGTGCTGGCAAAGTGCTCTAAAATGCTGGTGGGTAATTAATTTGCTCAGACATGAATGAGCCATGGCTATAAATTAGACACTCATGGTTATTTTCACATGTAATTATCTCTGTATCTGATGTGTGAGATCTATGCTACATTATGGCTGGCAGATGATGGCATATGAAGTATCTGAGTACCCTCTGCATAGTGGAAACCATCTACACATTCATGAGGGACAAAACATAATATGTGACCGACTGACTCGATTCGGTCTTATGTAGCAAAATTTGAAAATCTTTTTTTTTATTTTTTACATTGGATAAAAGTAGAGACTCAGAGCTAGAAACTGGTATATCATACACTACAGTTGATGAACAATGGGAAAGTAATTCCGCTTTGAAAGTTGATATACTTGTAAGCTCACTTTTGAGAAAATGGTACCTACTGGAGAACACTTCTTAGTCTAAACCCATTCAGCATTGTTCACACCATTTCAAAGTTTAGCCCCACCCATCTCTTTAAGGAGTCACATGTGAGGCCATGTAACGGCTGGCTTGATGAAGTTGAAGAGCATGCTGGCATTGCCTCATTTTGTATAATGTGATCTAGACTTTGAACCAAAGTATAACCGCGGGCAAAGTGCTGTCGCAAACCAGCTGTGGGAGGCAGGTGTGATATGGAAGAACAGAGGGGAACTTACAGCAGCTGTGGCACTTCTCTTTAGAAGAAGGGTTGAGGGAGGCAAAGAATTCAGCAAAGTGCAGTAAGATTCACACTCTAGCAGGCCCGGTACTGATCAGCAGTGACGGACTGGGAGTAAAAAACGTCCCTGGACTTTGACACACCGGCCCACCAGAACCGGCCCCAGTATAATCCACCACGACCTCCCTACTAATGCACGCACGTACACACACGACCAGCCCCTAATACAACCACCAAGCTGCATCACAACCATTGATCAATATTGCAGTACTACTTTAAAAAAGGCTGCAGAACACACACACAAACGCTGCACATTGTTATAAAACTTCTACAGATTGAACTACCTCGCCTCACATGAAGCCTAGAGTGAAAAATAGATGCTATAATATCCACAATACTCACTAAGACATAGAACTCTCTAACTGCTACTCAGGGTCAGCTAGCTGGCTTTATGTCATGGGAGTACACCTTCTAAAAAAACAATGGTTGAGCACCTCTCCAAACATAGAACGTAACCTGTAAGTGAACAGCACAAGCCATCATGAGTCATGATTCATCTACATCACCTGAAGCCTGGAGTAAAAAAAAGAGAGGCCATAATATCCACAACACTCATTGAAACGTCTAACTGCTGCTCAGGGTCAGCTGGCTGGCTTCACTCTGTCAAAGTACTGGACAGCAATATTACAGACAGGAAAAAGAGGCAATAGAAAATGTAGGAGTAAAATAATGGTACGTAAGCAAGTTATAGGAAATATGTCGCAACTACCTTATGGGAGGAGCAATTGTATCAACAGCTGGCTTTCTCTGCAACTCTATGGATCACCATGACAGTATCCAGGGTCATTAGGATGTCCTTCTCAGTAACCATTAGGATGTCCTTCTCGGTAACCATTAGGATGTCCTTCTCGGTAACCATGTCAGTATCCAGGGCCATTATGATGTCCTCCTCGGTAACCATGTCAGTATCCAGGGCCATTAGGATGTCCTTCTCGGTAACCATTAGGATGTCCTCCTCGGTAACCATTAGGATGTCCTTCTCGGTAACCATTAGGATGTCCTTCTCGGTAACCATTAGGATGTCCTTCTCGGTAACCATTAGGATGTCCTTCTCGGTAACCATTAGGATGTCCTTCTCGGTAACCATGACAGTATCCAGGGCCATTGGGATGTCCTCCTCGGTAACCATGTCACTATCCAGGGCCATTGGGATGTCCTCCTCGGTAACCATGACAGTATCCAGGGCCATTAGGATGTCCTCCTCGGTAACCATGTCACTATCCAGGGCCATTAGGATGTCCTCCTCGGTAACCATGACAGTATCCAAGGCCATTAGGATGTCCTCCTCGGTAACCATGTCAGTATCCAGGGCCATTAGGATGTCCTTCTCGGTAACCATGTCAGTATCCAGGGCCATTAGGATGTCCTCCTCAGTAACCATGTCAGTATCCAGGGCCATTAGGATGTCCTTCTCGGTAACCATGACAGTATCCAGGGCCATTAGGATGTCCTTCTCGGTAACCATGACAGTATCCAGGGCCATTAGGATGTCCTCCTCGGTAACCATGACAGTATCCAGGGCCATTAGTATGTCCTTCTCGGTAACCATGACAGTATCCAGGGCCATTAGTATGTCCTTCTCGGTAACCATGACAGTATCCAGGGCCATTAGTATGTCCTTCTCGGTAACCATGACAGTATCCAGGGCCATTAGTATGTCCTTCTCGGTAACCATGACAGTATCCAGGGCCATTAGTATGTCCTTCTCGGTAACCATGACAGTATCCAGGGCCATTAGTATGCCCTTCTCGGTAACCATGACAGTATCCAGGGCCATTAGTATGTCCTTCTCGGTAACCATGACAGTATCCAGGGCCATTAGGATGTCCTTCTCGGTGACCATGACAGTATCCAGGGCCATTAGGATGTCCTTCTCGGTGACCATGACAGTATCCAGGGTCATTAGGATGTCCTTCTCAGTAACCATTAGGATGTCCTTCTCGGTAACCATTAGGATGTCCTCCTCGGTAACCATGACAGTATCCAGTGTCATTAGTATGTCCTTCTCGGTAACCATGACAGTATCCAGGGCCATTAGGATGTCCTTCTCGGTGACCATGACAGTATCCAGGGCCATTAGGATCTCCTTCTCGGTAACCATGACAGTATCCAGGGTCATTAGGATGTCCTCCTCGGTAACCATGACAGTATCCAGTGTCATTAGTATGTCCTTCTCGGTAACCATGACAGTATCCAGGGCCATTAGGATGTCCTTCTCGGTGACCATGACAGTATCCAGGGCCATTAGGATCTCCTTCTCGGTAACCATGACAGTATCCAGGGCCAATAGGATGTCCTCCTCGGTAACCTTGACAGTATCCAGGGCCATTAGGATGTCCTCCTCGGTAACCATGACAGTATCCAGTGTCATTAGTATGTCCTTCTCGGTAACCATGACAGTATCCAGGGCCATTAGGATGTCCTTCTCGGTAACCATGACAGTATCCAGGGCCGTTGGGATGTCCTTCTTGGTAACCATGACAGTATCCAGGGCCATTAGGATGTCCTCCTCGGTAACCATGACAGTATCCAGGGTCATTAGGATGTCCTCCTCGGTAACCATGACAGTATCCAGTGTCATTAGTATGTCCTTCTCGGTAACCATGACAGTATCCAGGGCCATTAGGATGTCCTTCTCAGTAACCATGTCAGTATCCAGGGCCATTAGGATGTCCTTCTCGGTAACCATGACAGTCTCCAGGGCCATTAGGATGTCCTTCTCGGTAACCATGACAGTATCCAGGGCCATTGGGATGTCCTCCTCGGTAACCATGTCACTATCCAGGGCCATTAGGATGTCCTCCTCGGTAACCATGACAGTATCCAGGGCCATTAGGATGTCCTTCTCGGTAACCATGTCACTATCCAGGGCCATTAGGATGTCCTCCTCGGTAACCATGACAGTATCCAGGGCCATTAGGATGTCCTCCTCGGTAACCATGTCACTATCCAGGGCCATTAGGATGTCCTCCTCGGTAACCATGACAGTATCCAGGGCCATTAGGATGTCCTCCTCGGTAACCATGTCACTATCCAGGGCCATTAGGATGTCCTCCTCGGTAACCATGACAGTATCCAGGGCCATTAGGATGTCCTTCTCGGCAACCATGTCACTATCCAGGGCCATTAGGATGTCCTCCTCGGTAACCATGACAGTATCCAGGGCCATTAGGATGTCCTCCTCGGTAACCATGACAGTATCCAGGGTCATTAGGATGTCCTCCTCGGTAACCATGACAGTATCCAGGGCCATTAGGATGTCCTTCTCAGTAACCATGTCACTATCCAGGGCCATTAGGATGTCCTTCTCGGTAACCATGACAGTATCCAGGGTCATTAGGATGTCCTCCTCGGTAACCATGTCAGTATCCAGGGCCATTAGGATGTCCTCCTTGGTAACCATGACAGTATCCAGGGTCATTAGGATGTCCTCCTCGGTAACCATGACAGTATCCAGGGTCATTAGGATGTCCTTCTCGGTAACCATGACAGTATCCAGGGTCAATAGGATGTCCTTCTCGGTAACCATGAAAGTATCCAGGGCCATTAGGATGTCCTCCTCAGTGGCCATCAGCATGAAGACCTCTAGGTGTTGTTGTGAGAGAGTGCTCCTGAGTCTGCTCCTGATTTACTTTAAGGTAGAGAAACTTTACTCACAAGCTACCTGGGTAACTGAGAGGGGGAGTAGGAACTCGTATCCAAGGCCAAGGATCTGGTATGCATCCGTCAGCAGGTTGTACCGTCTCAGCCTCTGGTAACAACACGTGGACATTCTTTGCAGGATGAGCAGCATTTATTCTTAATTTCCACCTCATCTTCATTTCCATCGGGGCCATCCTCCACTGTCCTGGTCATGTATTTTTCCAATCCTGAGCTTTTCAATCTTTTCCACTGTACAGCGAGGCTCCTCAGCTCACACTGCAAATTGTTAACAGTTGCTCGGCTATCAAATTGAAGCAAACATTTGCTGAGCTCTTGAAGGGCTGTCTCTGGAAGACCACTGGATGTTATTTGGGAGACGTTTCTAGAGTCTAGATGGGCTAGGTCAGCATATAGAGTGCCATGAGACAGAAATCGCCTGTGGATACTATCTGTGACTGTATCCATAATTTGATTGTGGACTTTAAATGTATAGGAACTCTCTGCCTCTGTCAAAGGTTCATCTTGAGCCATCTCTACAGACATGATTTTCTTGCCCTTTTCTGTGGCAGAGTGGCTCCCACCTCCTCCAGCTCTGTGTCCTCATCCTGTTCGTTGTTCTTCTTATTTGCGAACTGAACAAATGTGCCTGTAGCTGCCTTAATGGTGTCAAAGTAATGCCTTTCAGAGTTTCCTGTGTAGCCACAACCATTCGATGGGCAGACAGGATGTCCCTCCCACTTGTCTGCAGGTATTTGGACAGTGGTGACGTGTTCTCAGATATCCAAAGAAATATTTGAGCTGTCAGTATCGTCTCATACCGGAGAAGAGCCTCAGTGAATCCTCTTGCCTTCACCCGAACAGTTGTCTTCATGTTGGCCTGTCCTTGTATGGCTGATAGTGTGAGGTGTACTTCAACATTGAGACCCTGGTCTGGTTTTCCAAAGGATCCAAAGACCTTCTTCAAAGCACTATCCTTAGCCCACCAGCATGTTTCTCCACATGGAGATAGGCGTCTGTGTCGCGTGTCCTGGCTCTTCTTCTCCCACACATCCATCCTTTGGTAGGATTCACAGAGTAACACAGCAATGACGTTAAGGAGAGCAAACAGTGACCCACTGGCTAAGACAATTTCAGTTGTGTCAGACAACCAGATCAAGGACATGTGCATAGCACCATACATGCACTTGATTGGGGGACTTTAAGGTTAACAGAGCAGAGAAGCCCTTATATTTGCCCTGCATATTGGATGCTCCATCCGTAGCATTGCCAATGCACTTGCTCATGTCTAATTTTAGTTTATCCACGACATCTGTCAACAACTGGACAAAGAACCGTCCAGTGGATGCCTGACACTTCACAACAGCCACAAGCCTCTCTTGTATGACGTTTGTCACATATCGCACAATGACAGAACACTGGTTTTGAGAAGTTATGTCCCGAGTTGTGTCGATCTGGACAGAGAACATTCCAGCCTGCTCAATTTCACTTGACATGGTCTCTTGGATAATGCTCTGAATTGTGTGACTGACGGTGTTGACAGTATTTTTGGAGAGGAGTGTGATTAGAGAACCTCTGCCTCTTGCCCCAGACTGATGTAGGTTCTTGCTTTTCTCAGTGCATTCGGTGAGACGTTCTTTAAAGCAGACGTCATACTTTCCCAGCAGTATTATCATCTCCGAGAAATGACCGTGTCCTCTAATGTATACGCAGCCTCAGACTGAATCCCCCTGTATCTGGGCCCCCTCTTGCCAATGACTTTCACTATGTCTACGACACGTTCCAGCACCTGCCTTCTCCTGCGTACCTGCTCTCTGGGGCAGACACCTGACTACCACTAAGCAAACTGTGAATATCTGCTTTGAATATCTGCTTTGGAGGACCTTAATGAGTATGCCTCAGCACTACTTCTGTGCATGTTGCTCTTCTCATGTTCTTCTCATGCTCTTCTACCCTTTGGTGAACATGTTTCCACTCATTCCACTCACAAAAATATTGCTGTCACTTAGCTTTGCAAATGCCATACAAATTGAACAGTGTAATGCATGGCTTTCTTCATTGTATGACAGACATTTCCGATTGGTGCCGTCTTTAAAACAGAAAACCCTCTGTACCACAGAGTTTTTTGATTCCTGCATAGGGTGGAAACCAAAAAATGTTATTAGGTCATCTGACTTGAAATAATCAAGAGTTGGTCTGGCATCCTGGCCTTCCCTGACTCTCTCTTCTGCTGAAACTGGACTGGGCCTGTCATCAACATCAATGCTCACTTCCACTGAAACTATCCTCAACCTGGATATGAATAAAATAATATATAAATTCACTAATAAAGGCCCAATTTTGAAAAACTACAAAAGCACAGCAACAGCCCCACTTTTCATATCAAGTGAATGAATGACAACACAACACGTTTTTTTTGTGTGGCTTTACTCGCCTTTCACATCGGACTGTTGGCATGATGATGAGTTTCAATGCGTTGTCTAGTAAGAGGCAAAGTGGTAGGAACCATGGCGATGAGGATCATAGCTAGCAAATCACTGTAGCCACATTCTCCTGCACAAAATATGAATTTGAGAGGGAAAGGACTTGATTGGTTTTACAATATGTATACTATTTGCAACCAATGGCTGTATAGAAATTAAATACAATTAGCTAATTAACGTCTGTATATGTCTAATCTAATTTAGAGTTTAGAATGACAAGGCAAAAGCAATCAGAATCAAATGAAAATGGTTGTTTTAGCTAAGTAAAATTATACGACAGTAAATCACTGATTGCCATTTCCCACAAAATCCCCACAGGACGGCAAAATCTAGGCATTCAGAGCTTTGCTAGGCGTCAAAATAGAGTTTTTCCGCTAGCCGGTTTGAACACCCAGTTACTGTATGTCTTTAGCTCAATTCTTTCTATCTGGTACATTTACACAGCAGTAGCTCACCAATAGTATTTGCATTTCACTCATAAATTCTGATATAACCTATTGTATTTGTAACACATTTAGGCACATAAAGTCGGAAGTTCACATACACCTTAGCCAAATACATTTAAACTCAGTTTCTTTACAATTCCTGACATGTAATCCTAGTAAGAATACCCTGTCCTAGGTCAGTTAGGATCACCACTTTATTTTAAGAATGTGAAATGTCAGAATAATAGTAGCGAGAATGATTTATTTCAGCTGTTATTTCTTTCAACACATTCCCAGTGGGTCAGAAGTTTACATACACTCAATTAGTATTTGGTAGCATTGCCTTTAAATTGTTTAACTTGGGTCAAATGTTTCGGATAGCCTTCCACAAGCTGCCCACAATAAGTTGGGTGAATTTTGGCCCATTCCTCCTGACAGAGCTGGTGTAGCTGAGTCAGGTTTGTAGGCCTCCTTGCTCACACATGCTTTTTCTGTTCTGCCCACAAGTTTTCTATAGGATTGAGGTCAGGGCTTTGTGATGGCCACTCCAGTAGCTTGACTTTGTTGTCCTTAAAGCCATTTTGCCTCAACTTTTGAAGTATGCTTGGGGTCATTGTACATTTGGAAGACCCATTTGCAACCAAGCTGTAACTTCCTGACTGATGTCTTGAAATGTTGCTTCAATATATACACACAATTTTCCTTTGTCACGATGCCATTTATTTTGTGAAGTGCACCAGTCCCTCCTGCAGCAAAGCACCCCCCACAACATGGTGCTACCACCCCCATGCTTCACTGTTGGGATTCTGTTCTTCGGCTTACAAGCCTCTCCCTTTTTCCTCCAAACATAACGATGGTCATTATGGCCAAACTGTTCTATTTTTGTTTCATCAGACCAGAGGACATTTCTTCAAAAAGTACGATCTTTGTCCCCATATGCAATTGCAAACCGTAGTCTGGCTTTTTTTATGGCAGTTTTGGAGCAGAGGCTTCTTCCTTGCTGAGCGGCCTTTCAGGTTATGTCGATATAGGACTCGTTTTACTGTGGATATAGATACTTTGCACCTGTTTCCTCCAGCATTTTCACATGGTCTGTTGCTGTTGTTCTGGGATTGATTTGCACTTTTCGCACCAAAGTACGTTCATCTCTAGGAGACAGAATGCGTCTCCTTCCGGAGCGGTATGACGGCTGCATGGTCCCAAGGTGTTTATACTTGCGTACTATTGTTTGTACAGATGAACGTGGTACCTTCAGGCATTTGGGAATTGCTCCCAAGGATGAACCAGACTTGTGGAGGTCTACAATTTTTTGTGATTTTCCCATGATGTCAAGCAAAGAGGCATTGAGTTTGAAGGTAGGCCTTGAAATACATCCACAGGCACACCTCCAACTGACTCAAATGGTGTCAATTAGCCTATCAGAAAATGTACTTGTGTCATGCACAAAGTAGATGTCCTAACCGACTTGCCGAAACTATAGTTTGTTAACAAGACATTTTTGGAGTTGTTGAAAAACTAGTTTTAATGACTCCAACTCTATCTACCGCTTTGGATGCACTATCTTTGGCTTCACTGTCCTCTCCGTCTACTCTTTTACCCGCGAACCGGGTTGACCGGCCAACCAGCCAACCTGTAATCCTCCCGGTGCTCCTGGTGGCCAGTCCGCTACTGCTGATCAGAACTGTTCTACCAGAACAGCTGTAGACTGGCTATATTACTGAAAACCTTGAACAAACGACCGTCATCTATAGCATGAACTGCAGAGAGCGGTGTGATCTAAAGTTATTGCGCTGTGCTCATTCGTATTGCCAGGACAGTCTTTAGATTGCTTGTGTTCCCTGGTCCACTGGGACACAGAGAAGAAAGTTGTCACGAGAATCTAACTTTTCAATCAAATTATTACAAGTGCCCAAGCTTTTATACAATTTGGAAGAGTACATTACTTTGATGTCCTTTTCATTTCACAGAAGGGTAACTTGGGGCCATTTAAAAAAGGGACAAAGCATCTATTTACCATAGTTTGCCAATACCTCCTTTCAAGACGAGGGGTAATGGGAAGTTTAATGTGGGTTTGTGAGGGGTTTTCAAGCTCCAATAAGGTGCTTACGTTTTAGCCAATTGGTTCTGCAGCCTGCAGTCAGGTTTGGTAAATAAAGCCAATTAATGCATTTCATGCTTGATTTTCGGATACGACAAATACTTCCTTGAAATAATCTAAAACTGCTGTTCTGACCTGCTTACATCAAACCAAACCACAATGGCAACCTACATTGAGTAACATTGAGTAACAGTATTTGTTGCCATAAACGTTTCCATGAACGTTAGCCATTTGCTATATTTCATCCTATTTTAGTATGATTATTTAAGATGCTGAATAATAAAATGTTCCCTATGTGTGCCATCTGAGCTGTCAGCAGTTTGAAATCGTATACATGCAGTAGACAGTAATGTCAAACCAACAACACAATGTTTAAGTTGGAAATTGCACATCCAACAGCAGTGTGTGCTGTGCAGAGGAGGCTAAAGGCTGCTGCTGCACTGCATGTTTGATTGAACAGCATCATATGTCGAGCAGTGATGGGGTGAGAGATCTTGTCTTGCACCCTGAATGGTGAAAAGGTCTCACAGAGTGAAGACAGAATAGAGAGAATAGAGGATGGAGATTGTGAAGTGGGGTTATACTGTATTTCAGGCTAGCTTCCCTTTTAACACTCTCCATTTCTTTTTTCTCCCCCCCCCCCCCCCCCCTCACAATCTCCTCCACTTATTCAATCTGAAAAGACATGGTTTTATCTAATAGGTTTACATTTCTGACAGCCTTATGACGATTTGTTGGTTCTGGATATAGGATGAAGATGAAGAGGATTTCCATTACTGCCAGTCGGCTACATGCAGCACCATACTTGGAAAAACGTAAATGGCAGGAATTCCATCCATAAAAGCAACCGATTATCAAACTGGTTATTCACCCTGGATATCTACGGAAAAGGGATTATTGACTGTGATTCTTAACTGTCAGAACTGTTTTATATTTAGTTAAGGGTTCACTCATCGGTCAATATCAAGATATCAGTACCACTCAAGGCCAAGAATGGTAGGGGAGGGCTGGGGTTTAGCTGTACTCCTAATCAGCTAGAGGAACAGAACAGTCTACCCAGCTACGGTACTCTGGAGTAACACACTAACACCACTGCCACCACCGCCAGTGTTTTCCCTCCCATCGTCAGGGGGAATGTTCCCTCCTGATGCATCCTGGGACGTAAATTGCACTATAGAGGCTATCAGACATACGAGGCGTTCTGTAGTGGAGCCCCTGATGGCGGTCTAAAATTAACTCAGCCTATCTAATAAAAAAAAATCTATCCAGCATCAGCATTCATTAGGCTTAGGGGCTTTTATAAGCACAGCTTGCCATGGAACCTCTTGTCTGGGGGAGATTGATGGCAGGAGTAGACGCTGGGCTTACTAATGGCTTTAGAGTTGAGGCCTGCTGGAAAGGCCGGCTGATTCTTTTTACATGCATGTGCTTTGTCATTCAGTGTGTAAGTAAGTAACAATCAACAACATGAACAGATTACTACTAATTCATTTGGTCTCTAATTATTTAATTTAATCAAAATAGCTATTATGCAATGATGATTGATGTAATTTAGCCATATACTCAATATTCAATTTGATTCAATAGCGTAATTAGAAGAAACATCAATATTCACAGTATTGCATTGCAGTACTTGATTGATTGAATACGATTTATTCAGTTTTGTCAATGCATTCCGTTGACAATCAGTTCATCGCTTTTCAAGCAATCTGACCATGAGCCAATCTGAGTGAGAAACTCTTATCTTTCCTGGGTCATCTGTATGCAGGTTGCGGAAATGTAGCTGATCATTGCAAAAAGATGCCCATCTGCATTGATTTAATTCCGTGGGGAAGGAAAATAAGAGTCGCCTATCATGGGCTATTGGGTTTGACACAGAGAAAATTCAACATATCCAACTATGGCAATGGAAATACTGTGAGGCCCATATAAATAATAGAACGGGCTTGGAACTTTTAACCCTGGCAATTTGACTGCTAATGGCTGCCTGGTATTGTGATGTAACAATTTGCATGGTAATGTAGAATGTTCATTAAAATTATGCTGACTGATGTGGCTCATGCAATGAAATGCATTTTTTTGTAATGTCATTTGACTTGATTCAACAAATCACAGCACAGATTGATGCTTTTACATCCTGCTTTTACTTCCTGCTGTCACGCCTGCTTCCGATCTCCCTCTCTGGCTCTGGAGGGTGCCAGACTGCCTTCACTACGCACACCTGTCACCCTCGTTACACGCACCTGCACTTCATCACCGGTCACCATCATGCGCAGCAACGCATCATTGGACTCACCTGAACCCCATCATTATTTGATTGCCTCCCCTTTATCAGTCTCTTTCCACTGTTGGTTCCCTGTGTCTTTTTTTATTTTTTCTTATTTTAATTTTACCTTTATTTAACTAGGTAAGTCAGTTAAGAACAAACTCTTATTTTCAATGACGGCCTAGGAACAGTGGGTTAACTGCCTTGTTCAGGGGCAGAACGACAGATAATGCAGTGTCTGCATTAATATCGTTGTGTGTTCCTGTCCTGACGCTGTCCTGTTCCATGTCCGTTGGTTCATTAAATGTTCACTCCCTATACCTGCTTCTTATCTCCAGCGTCATTCCTTACACCAGATTTGCTCCCATGGTTGCACTCGCAATGGCCGCCAGTTCACCCATTATGCCATCATTGACTTGAATTGGGATGCCCGTTCTATTCATTCTTATTTTATTAGTAGTAGTAGGTCTTATTTGTTTCTCTCAGTCATAGACTGAATTGTACACCAATTTACAATCAATAATAAATAATGATCAAATAGTAAAATCCTAAACTAGCAAAACACTTTTAATCTAATGCAATGTTAAAATATGCAATAAATACAAAACAATACTGCAAAGACAATATTTGGGGTGGCAGCTTTAGCAAATACATGTTTAGAGTTCTTAGGTAGGCATTTCTAAGGCCCCTGGGCTATATGGTGTGTACATTGTTTAGTGAAGTGTGGTTCAATGTTAAACCAACTCTGATGTTGAAAGACACTTAAAGTTCCTCCATAGAAGCCGTTCTTCTGTATGTTTAATTCTTTGGGATTAATTCAGAAAATGCATGTCATCACAAGATGCCCAGATCGTCAAGCCAAGCCTCTTCCTCCACCCTCTTTCGCTCTCTCCCTACCCTCGAACCCCCAAAAAGTACTGGTTTAAATTGTTCCTTTTGGTTCCCTTTTAAACCTCTGAAATCTTGTTTTTTTTTTTAAAACATTTAGCTCAACATTAAATTACTTCACCAAAGTGTGGATAGAGGAGCATGCTATGGAGCAGACAAGCTATAGCTTAGTGAGTTGTCTACATGCGTGATGGAAAGTGTAGGGCGCGAGATGCAACTGAAAGTTTGAGGGTAGAGAGAGCGAAAGAGGGTGGAGGAAGAGGCTTGACTTGACGAGCTGGGCATCTTGTGATGACATGCATTATCTGAATTAATCCCAAAGAATTAAACATACAGAAGAACGGCTTCTATGGAGGAACTTTAAGTGTCTTTCAACATCAGAGTTGGTTTAACATTGAACCAGAGTTAGCTAGCTAGCTAACAAGCTTGTATGTGAAAACCGGCACCAGAATTAAAAACACGTTTGACCTTTTTGTAGTTAATAAATCCCAATGTGAAATGCGATAACTATAGTTTCCCTAACTAGCATTGAAAAAGTTAATCCATTCTTCTGACATTACAAGGGGGATTCTTCTGAATCACGCTTGTAATGTAATTAGGCTAAAGCTATGTTTCGGAGGAGGAGGGGCAGGTAGCCTACACGCACACACTGACAAAGATCTTCAGCTGGCACTGGAAGAAGATTTTGATTGACAGAGGGAAGGCTTTGCATAGGTGGTTTGTTGTGTTTTTTTTTGTGGACCTGGAAAAAAATGCTGGAATGTAAAATAACGTTATTAACCGGTTCCCATTCCTTGTAAAATAACGGTTCTGTTCCGGAACAGTAAAGATAACTTTCCTTCTCAGTTCTGATTCTGTTCTCTGAACCGGTTCCAACTCCTGGTTCTGGTATTGTGCCCACAGTTTATCAGTCTATTCTTGCCCCACTATTGCCAATACAGAACACACAATATATGCACTGCTGTATCTGTCCAGCTGCTTCACTCAAAACACACTCTCATATCAATCGCCAACGGGTGAAAACACTCCCTCTTTCCAGAAATCCAACCACTTAAGAGCTCACTCAAGAGGTCAAAAGCCAAGCTGGGAAATGTGTCTTTTCATTGCACAACTAAATGGACTTGACCTTCAATGACGAGAAGCCGGATTGGGCCAAAGGCTGGAGAGAGTAGTACATTTTTAGCTAGCACCAGAGAAACAGTCTAGTCGAAGACTTGGAAAGGGCAGCGGGTGTCAACATTAGGCCCAGTGGGCACAGGCCTGCATGGACTCCTCCTCAGGTCAGTGCTAATTGCCATGGCAGCATTTATTAAGTGTCTTGAATTGCACTCAGTAGCCCCAGTCATCCAATTAATCCTGGCCTCATTGAGCTCCATTGTAAATGGACTAAGTCTGAGACAGAATTGAGGAAGAGTAAAGCAGGATTAGGTTAAATGCCTAAATGACCTCAGCAGTGTTTTGGGGTGCCTACTCATTTCCATACCATATTGGACACTGGAGAGGCCCAACCGGATGAGAAGAATTAGCTAATAGCTAGCTAGCGTCCCCACAGAAGTAAATGGTGACATTTCATTTAAACTGTAAAGGCTAATCAATAGCAGACAATCAAGGCTGAGAGTTTTATCACAGCTTGAATGTGATCACCGATTACCTTGCTGTTTGGCTGGGAGCTGGCTGTACTGTAGCAGTGGCCTCATTGCAGATGCTTGGTTCGAGGTGCTCTTGAAGGTAAGGACCCTATTCCCTTTGCCAAACTCTTAGTCGTATCTTTGCCACATTGTACAAACACTTTAAATAACAGGCTCATGACTCATACACAACAATATGTTGATTACACACTGTAGTTGGGTGGATAAGTGCTGTATAACTTTTTCATATTAGTCTAAATTAAATTGTCTTGTCATGTATAACATGATAAAAAAAACAGTTGTTGTTGTGTTGTGCCTTCCATCATGATTAAGAGAAGTCCTTGATTGCCAAATTGCTTTAGAGTATCTGCAAACTGTTACGTACAGAGGTGTCTTAAATCAGTATGCAAATTACATTTGCTCTCTTATCCTGAAGAAAATCTGTTTATATGTAGCTGCGCATACAGTACCAGTCAAAAGGGGTTTTCTTTATTTGTACTATTGTCTACATTGTAGAATAATAGTGAAGACATAAAAAGTATGAAATAACACATACAGAATTCTGTCAAAACCAAAAAAGTGTTAAACAAATCTTCTTCAAAGAAGCCACCCTTTGCCTTGATGACAGCTTTGCACACTCTTGGCATTCTCTCAACCAGCTGCATGAGGTAGTCACCTGGAATGCATTTAAATTAATTAACAGGTGTGCCTTGTTAAAAGTTAATTTGTGGAATTTATTTCCTTCTTAATGCATTTGAGCCAAGCAGTTGTGTTGTGACAAGGTAGGGGTGGTATACAGAAGATCAACCTATTTGGTAAAAGACCAAGTCCATATTATGGCAAGAACAGCTCAAATAAGCAAAGAGAAATGACAGTCCATCATTACTTTAAGACATGAAGGTCAGTCAATCCGGAACATTTCAAGAACTTTGAACGTTTCTTCAAGTGCAGTTGCAAAAACCATCAAGTGCCATGATGAAACTGGCTCTCATGAGGACCACCACAGGAAAGGAAGACCCAGAGTTACCTCTGCTGCAGAGGATAAGTTAATTACAGTTAACTGCACCTCAGATTACAGCCTAAATAAATGCTTCACGGAGTTCAAGTAAGAGACACATCTCAACATCAGCTGTTCAGAGAAGACTACGTGAATCAGGCCTTAATGGTTGAACTGCTGAAAATAAACCATTACTAAAGGACACCAATGACAAGAAGAGACTTGCATGTGCTAAGAAACAAGAGAAATGGACATTAGACCAGTGGAAATCTGTCCTTTGCTCTGATGAGTCCAAATTTGGGATTTTAGATGCAGAGTAGGTGAACGGATGATCTCCGCATGTGTGGTTCCCACCATGAAGTATAGAGGAGGAGGTGTGAGGGTGTGGGGGTGCTTTGCTGGTGACACTGTCTGTAATGTATTTATAATTTCAGACACACTTAACCATCATGGCTACCACAGCATTCTGCAGCGATACGCGATCCCATCTGGTTAACATTTAGTTGGACTATAATTTGTTTTTCAATAGGACAATGACCCAAAACACCTCCAGGCTGTGTAAAGGCAATTTGACCAAGAAGGAGAGTGATGGAGTGTTACATCAGATGACCTGGCCTTCACAATCACCCAACCTCAACCCAATTGAGATGGTTTGGGATGAGTGAAGGAAAAGCTGCCAACAAGTGCTCAGCATATCTGGGAACTTCTTCAAGACGGTTGGAAAAGCATTCCAGGGGAAGCTGGTTGAAAGAATGCCAAGAGTGTGCAAAGCTGTCATCATGTGCTTTAGGACCATGCGGACGCCTCAGGTCGGGTAGGCTGTTTGGAGGGTTTATCCGACCGGATAAAAGTATATATATATATAATTATGACACTCCCACTTCTAAAACCAAAGTTGCGCCCCTGTTTCCATCACTCGTCCAACTCTCTCCCCCAAAGCATCTGCTGCTTACGCACAAAATACATTATATTTCTACCAAACCAATGTTAATTCAATCCAACAAAATACCTATAGTTGTCATTTGATATTGTTTATTGTGGCCTCCCAGCTAATGAGTCCTGTGTGTATAATTTGTGTTAACCTTCTTCCAATCTCCCTTCTCCAGACCTTGACCAAAACCCAAGCGTTAAATGTTTCAGATGAGGTGTGTGTGTGGGAACGATAGTGTACAGCCACAGCCTTTTGTAGTGAAGCCCATTTCAGCTCCACTAGTTCTCCTCAGCCATTGTTTCAGTCAGGCAGTGTTGACACCAAACAGCTCCCTACAGACACGTTTCTGGGCCAAATGAAGCATGCCTCCATGTTAAATGTTTAATTTCTCATTCCAAGACCTTCCCTGTGAACTGAAGCTTCTGTATTTCACAGCTCAGAGGAGTTAACAGCGAAAACCTTAATGGACTTGTTGTGAGAACCAGCTTGTTTTCTACAAAGGAAAAAGCAGGAAAAAAAGACAAACAACTCTCCCTCCATCTCTGAGCACTTTCCTTTGTTGAATGTCGTATAAATCAAATGCTAGCTTAGTTTGAGAAATAAAATGATGTGTTTACCGTAGCTGAACATTTGATTAGAGGGTTTGTTGTCTTACTCTGAGCTGCCCTGGTTGGATGCATCTCTCATATCACTCTGCAAACTCTGCCACTTGAGTTGGAACCAGTCATTGTTTCGTCTCAGATTGTTCTTAGTCATATGTCCGGGGAGAAGGCTTGGTTCCATGCCAGGAATTTAGGTTGGCTAGTTGGCAAGCTAATCAATATTTGTTGAGATATGAAATGGGAGTAATTGTGAATTTGTTTTCAATCGTAAATTTCGAGTCATAGTTTGTTCAACTCAGAAATGATTTATTCCTCTGAGTACTGCAGTACAACCTTGGCAGGTGACCTGAGTCTTTTATGAGTTACATCTAAAAACACCTCTGAAGCTTCCCTGATGAAATCACTGTTTATGGGCAGGTTTATTTACAGCTCACCGTTGTCCTTATTTGCTTATTCATGACAGGATGGCTAAGGTCAGCGAAATAAACCAAACACCCACAGTTTGGCTTGACAGCAACAACCAAACACAAACAGGAAAATTTGTGAAATGTTTTCGCCATTCTGACAGTTGATCAACCATTTCAAGAAAGACAATCCCCAGGGCAGTATCGCACGACTTTATTCTCAGTCTTTGTGCAGTATATAGGCTACAGTATGATTATTTGGCACATATGCTACATTTTACAATCAGTCTAAGGCAGGTCCAGGAGTTTGATATTATTAGATTCAGTGGGAGAAACATAACATTTGATTCCCTCTTTTCTGAAGAAGAAATCATTCCCATTCTTTTGTTCTGGGCAGTGTGCCATGAGTGAGACTCACAGGTCTTTGATGTTTAACTGAACATTTAGTCCCAGTGACGAGCAGCAGCGGTGCTTCTGAATCTGGATGGTGATAAAGGCGTCTTTGTGATGTCTTCATTGGAATCAGGAGGGACTCGGAGCTCACCCCTGTCTGACAACCCTCTTTACACAGAGAGATATTGGACAGCAGTATGGGGCCTCTTTAATGTCCCTCGGGGATAGAGGATGGAGACACAGGTCCCTCTCAGTCAGTCTCAGCAGAGTCTAGAGAGACCCTGTTTGGATATTTAGTTTTCTTTGCTTTGCCGATAATTATATATATATTTTTTTCTGCGATACATACATGTAACTGTTTATCGATGACTTTTTGTTTGGAATCTCACCACCAGGCCTGAGGTTGTACTCCAGCTTCCATAGCCCTTTCCTGCAGGCAATGACCAAAAGCACCCTCTTTTGTCTCATGGGTGGAATGTTATTAACATTCTTTCATAATTTCATAATTAATAATCATGATAAAAAAAAATACATATATATATATATATACGAAATTCTGGTGTTTCAATGTCAAACAATGTTGTTATATTTCTGTCTTCTGTGATGTATATAAAGTGTAATATTGTGCTGCAAACTCCAAACTGAATACATTTCAACTCTATATCTGACATGGTCCAGATCTCTTCTTTTTTAAGCCCATAACCATGTGTGTGAGGTGTATACTTTTATTTCAAAGTAGATTTGTTTAATACTACCAATACTTACTATGTGTTACCCTGATTATTTCATTTTTGTGTTATTTCGTTACTCATGAGTTTAAATAGTTTGTCATTTTACTTTTGCTGTTCAATTAAGTCAATTCAAATTCCTCTGAAGCTCGGTGGAGTCTAAAGAGGAAGGCTGCGCGCTAATGAGTGATTATAATACCGTGGAGCATTTGTAAAGCTTCAATGCAGGTCGGTGAAAGCACATCATGTAAGCTGACGGTCAGCTATCATGATATCATTAGTTGAGCCGGAAAGTCTGTTAGCATGGATAGATGAGTGACAGCTGGCATTGTTTGGTGCGTGGTGAAGGGGTTTGGGGTCTAGTCTGTACCCTACCCCATCCAGTGGCCTTAAGATCTGGAGGAAGACATCTAAAGCGAGCAGAGTCACGTGGGAGGAAGGTCTGGCGTCATAAATCATGTCACATTCAATCAAGTCTGCTCCTAAAGCTTAGCAGACAAAAGTTGATTTTGACAAAAAGCATGGCTTGTGGTGGATGTATGATCATATGGCAACTGCAGAGCAATGTGCACCATGCAACACATCCTCCCACAATGAAAAGATGGGAAAATCTGTGTTATTTGTCCATTTGACTATATAAAGAGCTCGCTGATTAATGTTCCATCTAGACGGTTTTAGACAACATCTATACATTGAGGTGCCTTTTGCCCTCAGAACACCCTCAATTCGTCGGGGCATGGCCTCCAGAAGGTGTCGAAAGTGTTCCACAGGGATGCTGGTCCATGTTGACGCCAATGCTTCGCACAGCTGTGTCAAGTTGGCTGGATGTCCTTTGGGTGGAGAACCATTCTTGATACACACGTGAAACTGTTGAGAATGTTGAGTGTGAAAAACCCAACATTGTTGCAGTTCTTGACACAAACCGGTGCGCCTGACACCTACTACCATACCCCTACAATTCACCCTCTGAATGGCACACATACATAATCTATGTCTTAATTGTGTCAGGGGTTAAAAATTCCTTCTTTAACCTGTCTCCTCCCCTTCATCTACACTGATTGAAGTGGATTTAATAAGTGACATCAACAAGGGATCATAGCTTTTACCTGGATTCACCTGGTCAGTTTATGTCATGGAAAGAGCAATGTTTTGTACACTCAGTGTGCATATAGATGGCTTAAGTGCAAATTGAACCACTTGCTCAGACAGTTCCTATGTAATTTCGTTCTCTGTAAAAGCCCTGGTCCATCATTTTAATTTAGCATATCACTCAAATGAAGAAAAAAAACAATACACGTCCTTGTTTCACTGCTCAATCATCTCTCTAAGCGGAAACTTTGCACTTATCTTGCGTCTTGCTGTGATAAAAATGAACTGTCATTCAAAAGAAGAAACAAAGACGCGTCTGCTTTTCCACTCGCGTCACTTCTCTGCAGGCAGTGTGTGGTTGAATTGGATACCAGACCCGACAAACATGACCCCATTGTTTGTTGACGTTGCTGAGCACAGGGCAGCAGGTAGCCTAGTGGTTAGAGGGTTGGGCCAGTAACCGAAAGGTCGCTGGCTCAAATAACTGAGCCGACAAGGTGAAAAATCGGTCGACGTATCCCTTGAGCAAGGCATTTAACCCCAATTTGCTCCAGGGGTGCCGTACTACAATGGCTGACCCTGTGAAACAACACATTTCACTGCATTTATCCAGTGTATGTGACAATAAAACATATTTTGAGTGTGTCGCGGCCTGTTGACAATAGCTCCACCCTCCTATATACCCCGTAGGGCAGAAGGTGTCGGAGGTCTGGTACCAACAGGGTCAGTGACAGTTTATATCTACAAGCTATTAGACTGCTGAACACTTGAAATGGACTGACCACCTGCTCTGATTCTCCACAACTTAGCACACATCCACTCACTCATGCACACATCCACACAGACACACACAAACACAGATATACATTTGTGCTACACACACACACACACACATCACAACTGCTGCTACCAGACTCTTATTATACTACTCAGTTTATACACTTCTCCCCATTTCCCCCTTCCCCGATACACATGGAAACATTAGACTATAAATTGTGACCTTCCTGTATTATATTTATGTTACAATGTATTATTCTATTCTACTGCCATTTACTTTATTTTAGTATTCTTATTATTTATTACTGTTGTTACATTGTCGAGAAGGAACCTGCAAGTAAGCATTCTGTGGTTCGATTTATACCGTGAGTATCCCATACATATGGGACTAATAAAAACTTGAAACTTGTAACAGAACTCCAGTGACCTCGCTAGCCTTACAATACCACTTTTCCAGTCACATTCACACTACAGCACACCCTTGTCCTGCCTATAGCTATTTAGCTGTTTTGACAGAGGTACTCTGAAAAGGGCTGGCATTGTTTTCCTAGTATCTGGAGTGTACTCAGTCTACCGTTCGAGGGCTGTGACTGGTGATGCTGAAGTCCCTCTCCTGGTTCCCACACACCTTGGGGACCACTTTAAAATGAAGCTCTGGCATGACTTGCTATGGGGAACGGAGGGAGTAGTCATCAGGGAGATGTTTTGTGATGAACTCTTCCGGAATCCGTCTGGAATACAAACTCATCATGAGGTTCTGATGTGCTTAGCTTAGAGATACTGAATAAATGGGATGTTTATCACACCAGTTATCACACACTTTCCTTTGATGGCCCTTGAAAACCATTCATGGTTGGCAGTGTACCACTAGAGCAAATACCTTAGATGCAGTCGCACCCCTAAAATCAAAAAACATTTGTCATAAGAAACTAGCTCCCTGGTAAACAGAAAATACCCGAGCTCTGAAGCAAGCTTCCAGAAAATTGGAACGGAAATGGCGCTACACCAAACTGGAAGTCTTCCGACTAGCTTGGAAAGACAGTACCATGCAGTATCGAAGAGCCCTCAATGATGCTCAATCTTCCTATTTTTGCAACTTAATAGCGGAAAATAAGAACAATCCAAAATGTATTTTTGATACTGTCGCAAAGCTAACTAAAAAGCAGCATTCCCCAAAGAGAGGATGGTTTTCACTTCGGCAGTGATGAATTCATGAACTTCTTTTAGGAAAAGATCATGATAATTAGAAAGCAAATTACGGACTCCTCTTTAAATCTGCGTATTCCTCCAAAGCTCAGTTGTCCTGAGTCTGCACAACTCTGCCAGGACCAAGGATCAAGGGAGATACTCAAGTTTTTTAATGCTATATCTCTTGACACATTGATGAAAATAATCATGGCCTCAACCTTCAAGCTGCATACTGGACCCTATTCCACCTAAACTACTGAAATAGCTGCCTCCTGTGCTTGGCCCTCCTATGTTGAACATACTAAACGGTTCTCTATCCACCGGATGTGTACCAAACTCACTAAAAGTGGCAGTAATAAAGCCTGTCTTGAAAAAGCCAAACCTTGACCAAGACAATAAAAAAACTAGCGGCCTATATCAAATCTCCCATTCCTCTCAATTTTTTTTGAAAAAGCTGTTGCGGTCCTCGTGCTCCTAGACCTTAGTGCTGCTTTTGATACCATCGATCACCACATTCTTTTGGAGAGATTGGAAACCCAAATTGGTCTACACGGACAAATTCTGGCCTGGTTTAGATTTTATCTGTCGGAAAGATATCAGTTTGTCTCTGTGAATGGTTTGTCCTCTGACAAATCAACTGTCAATTTCGGTGTTCCTCAAGGCTCCGTTTTAGGACCACTATTGTTTTCACTATATATTTTACCTCTTGGTGATGTCATTCGGAAACATAATGTTAACTTTCACTGCTATGTGGACGACACACAGCTGTACATTTCGATGAAACATGGTGAAGCTCCAAAATTGCGTTCCCTGGAAGCCTATGTTTCAAACATAAGGAAGTGGATGGCGGCAAGTGTTCTACTTTTAAACTCGGACAAAACAGAGATGCTAGTTCTAGGTCCCGAGAAACAAAGAGATCTTCTGTTGAATCTGACAATTAATCTTGATGGTTGTACAGTTGTCTCAAATAAAACTGTGAAGGACCTTGGCGTTACTCTGGACCCTGATTTCTCTTTTGACGAACATATCAAGACTGTTTCAAGGACGTAACATTGCAAAAATCTGAAACTTTCTGTAAAAAAATTATGCTGAAAAATTAATCAATGCTTTTGTCACTTCTAGGTTATACTGGAATGCTCTACTTTCCGGCTACTCGGATAAAGCAATAAATGAACTTCAGTTAGTGCTAAACACGGCTGCTAGAATCCTGACTAGAATCAAAATATTTGATCATATTACTCCAGTGCTAGCCTCTCTACACTGGCTTCCTGTTAAGGCAAGGGATGATTTCAAGGTTTTACTGCTAACCTACAAAGCATTACATGGGCTTGCTCCTACCTATCTTTCTGATTTGGTCCTGCCGTACATGTACGCTATGGTCACAAGATGCAGGCCTCCTTATTGTCCCTAGAATTTCTAAGCAAACAGCTGGAGGCAGGGCTTTCTCCTATAGAGCTACATTTTTATGGAATGGTCTGCCTATCCATGTGAGACACAGACTCGGTCTCAACCTTTAAGTCTTTAAGGAAAACTCATCTCTTCAGTAGGTCATATGATTGAGTGTAGTCTGGCCTGGGAGTGTGAAGGTGAACGGAAAGGCACTGGATCAATGAACCGCCCTTGCTGTCTCTGACTGGCCGGTTCCCCTCTCTCCACTGGGATTCTCTGCCTCAAACCCTATTACAGGGGCTGAGTCACTGGCTTACTTGTGCTCTTCCATGCCATCCCTAGGAGGGGTCCGTCACTTGAGTGCGTTGAGTCACTGACGTAATCTTCCTGTCCGGGTTGGCGCCCCCCTTGGGTTGTGCCATGGGGGAGATCTTTGTGGGCTATACTCGGCCTTGTCTCCGGATGGTAAGTTGGTGGTTGGAGATATCCCTCTAGTGGTGTGGGGGCTGTGCTTTGGCAAAGTGGGTGGGGTTATATCCTTCCTGTTTGGCCCTGTCCGGGGGTATCGTCGGGCGGGGCCACAGTGTTTCCCGACACCTCCTGTCTCAGCCTCCAGTATTTATCCTGCAATAGTTTATGCGTCGAGGGGGCTAGGGTCAGTCTGTTATATCTAGAGTATTTCTCTTTTCCTCTTTTCCTGTGTCCTGTGTGAATTTAATTATCTCTAATTCTCTCTCTTTTTCTATCTTTCTTTCTCTTTTGGAGGACCTGAGCCCTAGGACCATTTCTCAGGAATACCTGGCCGGACGTCTCCTTGCTGTCCCCAGTCCACCTGGTCGTGCTGCCGGTCCAGTTTCAACTGTTCTGCCTGCGGCTATGGAACCCTGACCTGTTCACCGGACGTGCTACCTGTCCCAGATCTGCTGTTTTCAACTCTCTAGAGACAGCAGGAGCAGTAGAGATACTCTGAATGATCGGCTATGAAATGCCAACTGACATTTACTCCTGAGGTGCTGAGCTGTTGCACCCTCCACAACCACTGAGTTTATAATTATTTGACCCTGCTGGTCATCTATGAACATTTGAACATCTTGGCCATGTTCTGTTATAATCTCCACCCGGCACAGCCAGAAGAGGACTGGCCACCCCTCGGAGCCTGGTTCCTCTCTAGGTTTCTTCCTAGGTTCCCTAGGACTTTCCCTAGGAGTTTTTCCAAGCCACCGTGCTTCTACACCTGCATTGCTTGCTGTTTGGGGTTTTAGGCTGGATTTCTGTATAGCACTTTGTGACATCAGCTAATGTAAGAAGGGCTTCATAAATACATTTGATTGATTTGATTAGTATGGGACATGAAAGCCAAAGGCAAATCTCAACTTACTCCAAAATATCTGTCAGCGCCATATCAATTCCTTCCCTTTTTCTTTTACGCACCAATATTTTTCCTCCCGACCAACATTTTAAAAAAATATTTAAAAAATGTCGGTGTGAAGCAGTTTTAGAAAACGTCTCCTTGGTTACGGCATCACATCTCACCAAGCCGAGTGTGAAAACTAATCAGGTCTTAGCTCTTTGTGGTTCCCTGCTTCTGGTGAGAATAAAATCAAAATGACGTCTAAATTAAAATCGTTGCACGCTTCGTAAACAACAGGTGTAGACCAACAGTCAGGCGCTTGGGGATACCCCGTCATTCGCATTATCACCATGAGTCCAAATCCTCCTAAGGACTACCTGGTTAATGTGGGATGACGTGAAGTCAAGACTGGGACAACTCAGAGAGGACAGCCTCCTATTAGAGTTGAGTGTGGCTGTTGAGAACCTCCAGATTTATGCTTGACCCCTCTAACGTGCTTCTCTCTGGGCTAGTTGACAACAGCACCAAAGGGTATGGCATCGTGGGTAAGTGGGAGGTCAAATTTTGGAAATGTTACATCTTTTTGAAGTGTTTCTGCTCTGGGCTTTAAGACTTGGCATGTAAATGCGACCTGTCTACCCTCAAATCCAGGTTTTCGTTAACAATGTGTTAACACATTAGCCATTTTGGCGTACACCTATTATCCAAACTGACAAGTCTGTCCCTCGCCAGCTGGACAGCAGAGTTTAGTTATTCTAAAATTATATCTCAATGGATTTGCATACCAGGTGTAACGTGAGATCTTCTGGGGGTGTTGAATGCACAAACAAAAAGGTGTCATCCAATGAATAACACAAGGACGTTGTGAACAAGCATAGTCTATTAAGTTGTATGACAGGGGTGAGGCAAAGCTGGCACACAAGGTGGCGCACACACACACAGACACACACACACACCGACAGTCGCACACCACAGCTGATTGGTGTGAGAGAGGAGATTGAAACAGTGGATTTTAACTGGCTTATGTTGCTCCCTGAAACAGGATGTGGAGGTTAAACTCCAGCTCATTCATTGGTCCGTGGTAGATGTTGTTGACAGTAAACCATAAATAAGCACAGGAATACTGGGACATTTCCTAGGACTTCTCAAAGACATTGGCAGCTACTCAAGTACATATCAAAATGAATGGAGGCAGGAGAGAGTGTAGAGATTTTCCAAATTGTGAAAACTGCCAACCTTGCACCACAGAAGAAGCCTCCCCACCAATATGCTTTATTAGTATTGTTTGACATCAAGAAATATATACTCTTAAACTCAGTGCAATAATAATTTCTGCAGCAACAAATGCTGGTTAATTTAAGTACGCAACACATTAATGATTATATCATGTATCCATCATGGGACTTTTCGAGTACCATTTTCATAGTAAATTATGCCAGTTGGAAGCATGGCACGGCATGCCCGGAAGTGTCTATCCTTGTGCCAAGGGGAACCCAAGCTAGGCTGTTGATTGAGTGCACAGAAGTGGCTGTGGATAAGATTATGAGTGTGTAAATTATGTTTTCCCCTCTAGTAACATCAGTATGGGTCGTCCGTGAGTGAATCACGGTCTTGCTCAGTCGCTGAAGGCTGAACTATTACAGCCTGTAATATCGAGAATGTGTACATTTAGGCCAGGATACAATTGAGCTGACACATGCAGCGTTTACCGTGAATGTGGTCTCCATGAACGTGGGGACATTGCCTTTAAAACAACTTAACGTCTTTATCTGTATTGTGGTTATGTGCAGTGTGTAACACCATGATGAAGAAATCGTGAAGGCAAATAAGGCAGAATGGGGGAGAGGGAGGTGGGAGAGTTTTTCTGTCTTTTCTTTCCATCACAGCGAGTGCTGCTTGAGCTTTGAATGGCTAGATGAAGGGGAGTAGCATGGGTAGAACGTGAGTAGAGACTACTCCATAGGCTAGTGGTTTAGGAACACCCCTCTCTGCCTGATAATGATAAAAACCCAACTCCTATTCTATCGTATCTCAAGAGCTTAGGTTGTTCTGTGTCAAGACCACTAATTCTTAAAAAATAAAAAAATTAAGCTTGAGTTCCTGAACATAATGGAACCAAAATGACCACTTAGCTTTACTAGTACCACTTAATATCTTAAAGGGCCAATGCACACATTTTTATCTCAATATCAAATAACTTCCGGGTAATTATAATGGTCAAAAAGAAACACTATGTAGCAAAGAGCAATTTCTCAAGAAAGAATTTTGCTAGGACTGTCTGGGAGTTGTCTTAGTGGGGAGGGGAAAACTGAAAATGTCCTGTCAATGGAAGAGAGGTTTGGAGCCTCTCTTTCTTATTGGTCTACTAACTAATGTACCGCGTGGTGACGGAAGGCCAAAACTCCATCGCACGTCTTTTCAAAAAGCTGTTAAGCAAAAGGGCATTATCATCATTTTCACAATTTCACAGTATATTCCAACCTCACACCCATCTAGTACTGAATGGGACCCTCCTGAATGGGCCTCCAGAACAGACGGAATTATTTGGGCATGGAAACAATTACTCAATTGGTATCAAGGGACTTAATGTGTGCCAGGAAAACATTCCCCACACCATTACACCACTGCCACCAGCCTGTACCGTTAACATCAGGCAGGATGGAGCCATGGACTCATGCAGCTTACGCCAAATCCTGACTCTGTCATCAGCATGACTTAACAGAAACTGATAAGAAACTTAACAGGACCAGGCGATGTTTGTGGCCCGCCTGTTAGCTTGCACAATTCTTGGCATTCTCCTTTGACCTTGCCCACAGGACTGCCGCTGAGGCTGTCTGGATGTTTCTTGTTTGTCGCACCATTCTCAGTAAACCCTAGACGCTGTCATGGATGAAAAGTTCAGGAGGCTGGCCGTTTCTGAGATACTGGAACCAGCGTGCCTGGCAACAACGATCATACCAAGCTTAAAGTCGCTTAGGTAACTAGTTTTGCCAATTTTAACAATCAAACAGTAACTGAAGGTCTGTCTGTCTGCTTTATATAGCAAGCCACAGCCACGTGACTCACTGTCTGTTGGAGCTAAATATTTTCCGTGAATGGGGTGGTGTACCTAATAAACAGGTCACTGAGTGTATATAAAACACATGAAAATCACGTTTTTGACTGCACTGGGCCTTTAATAAGACGAAAGCACTAGGCCTTCAATACATACAGTAAAATATAATAATTTCCCATCTCATGTAGTGGTCTCTAATAATAGAGTCCTTCCTCGCAAATTATTTTCAGTCTACTTGAAACCACTTACAACAGCACTGACAGGTTAGAACAGTGCATGCACGTTATGAAATATAGTACACAACACATAATTATTCCATCCTTTGGCTTCTGCAGCCTATGGTCAGCATAAATAGCCCAACAAGACACTGGAAACATTTTAGATCATTATTCACTACAGACACATCCATAGCGCACACACACACACACACACATATAGGCGCGCACACACACTTAAACACACATAGAGACACACAACAAACCCTGGGCAGTGTCAGCCTGGTGTGAAAGTGGATGTGAGAGTAAGAGATTGTAGTCTCTTTCTGTAATGGCCAGGCTGGCTTCCTGGGGGCTATGGTGTGTGCTCCTCACTCAGCGATACAGCCACTCTTAATGGGTTATTATTGTCCTTTGGGCTCCCTGCACTCCACACTGCTCCCCACACCGCCACAGCCACTGGTGCAGCTCCATTCCTAGACGCCAGCTCGGCTGCTCTGAAGGAAGTGGGAGCCAACCTGTGTTACCAGCTCTTCAAACTAAATATCTCATCCCAGTTAAAGTGCATTAAGAGACTGCGTGAGGAGACGCATCGAGAAGGTTGTTTTCGGAGCAGAGAGATGGCGGGGCGCTGCGTAGCCTACCGCTTGTCAGTTTTATCGCTCTGATGTGACACACTGAAGGAATAGGGAGGGGGAGTTAATTTCCTGGCCAGGCTCGTTCCCCTTGGTGACATAATTGGCGGGTTCACGGCAATAACCTGAGAGAATGTTTTCCTTAGTCAGGTGTACGCGCCACTTAGTTCATAGAACAATGGTTATGTGAGTAATTAGCGGCTGGGACAAAAGGAGCGGTAAAAGTGGGTTTTAGTGCAGCTTGAAATAGTTTTCTTTCTACAAATTTGGCTTTAGATTTTGAACGGTTGGAGCTATTATCCACTGTAATTCTATCCTGAAAGCTAAGACGGTCAGGAACACGTATGTGTCTTGTTGTGTCTTTGGCTATGCCGGATTAAGTGACATGACATGCTATTCTATAAAATCCTTTCGCTGTAATTAATATTACCTGATTTAGATAATCATGTAAATGTCATTAACTAGAAAGTCAGGGCACCACAAAATAATATTTATAGAGCAGTTATCTTCCGAATAAGCTCTTAAAGACCTAGTAATATTTTACATCAATAGCGGTCAATATTAATCATCATCTTATTTCAGTCTCATCTGTAAGTTGTAAATTTTTGCTTATCTTCACGAACCCTGGCAAACAAGTTGAATCAGCAATACAAAATTGGGTTTAATTATTTATTTACTAAATACCTAACTAATCACACAGAATTACATATACACAGAATTAATCATACCTTAATTACAAATTCTATCATAAAGGAAAACGTCCCTAGAGGACGGAACAGATATGACAGCTGGTTACACAAAAGAAAAGGGGGCTGGGTTTGAGTGAAAGAGCGGGAAGACATGAGGAACAAAGGGAGAATGCTATCGTAAATACAGTATCTTATACATTCTAAATTACTGCCCATTTGGAAAAGGAAAATGCAATAAATATTTACTCTGAGCTGCGCTTCGGTAGGTTGGTGTTAGATGGAAGGCCGCGTTGCCCAACAGAGTCCTTTGTCCTTTGAAGAATGTCTCTGCTGGTAAATTGGGTACGTTGTAGTAACGTTGTTGTCTGGTAGATGGGACACTCTGTTCTTTTCTATCCCACGTTTGCAGCTGCTGTTACTAACTCAACGGTTAGGAGGTATCACTTCTGTAGCGAATAAGAGTTCAAAGTTCATACCATTCGCAACCAAAGCTCACGCTGAGGTTGACTTCGTTCTGTAGTTATTATCTGAACCATTCTGACATCGGATCGTCATCCTAATGTACCCGGAACATGAGGTTACATTTTCGTCAAGGCTTTATAGAGCCTTGGTGGAGCCATGGTCTTGGCAAAATGACCCTATCATGACCCAATCTAATGTCATATCTAGGGCTTTCCTAATTTGAGGGGTGTTGCTTAGGGTACCATCCTAAGTTGATAACTATATGATAAGTCTAGAGACATAAAAAAGGAACTAAGGTCAGGACGTGACAATTTTGTATTACACTGGGTTGAATTACACGCTAATGTATTTTGTAGCAACATACTTTTGATAGAGAAATGTGTATTTTCAAAATACAAAATACTATTCAATACCATTTCATTGTAGTGGTTCACAATTTTGTGGCCCCCTTTCACCCTACATCAGTATTAAAGTCTGATAGCACTATGGTGTGATAAGAGCGTCTGCTAAATGAAACTAAATGTAAATGTATACAGTATGTAAAATGAACAATTGCAAATCATGCCAAGTACTACTCGAATGAGCTCTGCCCCGAAAACAAGGCAGTTGTTAATTTTCTCATATACAATTACATTTAGGTAATTTAGCAGACACTCTTACCCAGAGTGACAGTGCTTTCAACTAATCAGATAAACAACAACATATCACAGTCATAGCAAGTAAGAAGTTGCTGTAGCCATTACTGAGAATGTTGTTACTGTTTAGCTGGCTACTTGCAAATATATTTTTGGACTTGAAAATGTGTGTTATAATTAAATACAATACTTTGCAAAATGATCTTATATGATATTTGATACATTGGTCTTTTGGGTATTTTGTAGTGGTATTTTGTCATTTTAATTTGTAATTTATGTCCATCCATGGCTATGATCCGCTAGGTCAGAACAAAAGACTGGAGGGGGTGTGTCTTTCAGGTAGTTATTTTTGGCCAACATTGAGAGCAAATGTAATTTTGGTTCATCTGTTCTGTTGTATTGTCAACCGATGTTAAGGTTGCCCCAAATGCTGGGTCAAAAATAACCCAACGTCTGTTCTATCCACTATTCGCCCAGCTCTGGGTTGCTTTTTAATCTATCTTTTTTTTGTGTGTACAACACAAGCTGTGCAGGACTAATTAGAAAGGTGAGTGATGAATATGCACAGAATAACTGAGGGAAATGAACTGATTCTTCACAAATGATCATATATAAGATTGTTTGATGAATTTTTCTGGAACTTTCCAATACCTTTCTGATGCATTTCAATCCCTCCAAAGCATACTCCCTTCAGACTGAAATTTGCCATTACCTGATTTTACATAGCTTGTGCTATACCTTTTATTGAGAGAAATGGCAATAGGTCATATTCTGAAGATTCATTGAATGATTTTAAACATGTGTTTCCTCTTCCCCCAAGTCTCCTAAAATAGAGAATCAGAGAATCAAATAGTTGGATGTTAATAGTGTGATGAATACATTTTCCACAATAGTATCTTAAATATAATTTACAAATCCATGTAATATCATGTATGAATCAATTTCACTTTGTGACCCCCATCCCTCGTTCTGATGGGTATAGCAGCTGCCCCCGGAGAGATTGTCTTACAAAAGTCTCCCTCTAAAATATTAGTGACTACCACTGCTGTAGTCTCAGGGAAGGGAAGAAGAGAAAGAAGCTCCTCCTCCTGGGTGCATCATGTCATGGTGCTGTGCTAGTGGAGGCTTCTCAGAGGAGGAATGGGAGGACCATCCTCCTAAGTGAATTTCATTTAAAAAAATAGTAAAACATTTGTGGTGGATGAATCAGAATTAGTTGGGTAACATAGATAAGATGTTTTGAAGGGAAGTCGTGATTAATGGGGAACCAGTTAGTTGTCTCCACAATGTCAACGCCAGTCACTCACTCCTTTTCCCATTGGGGGGAGGAGTATGGCAGTGTCTGGAACCATTGTATGTCCCCTCTGATGTTGCACTTATCTTGAGATAGTATATGACCTAGAGGCTCACTCCCCTCAATGAGCTTGTCCAGGAGTAGGGTATACTTGAGATGGGAGTATCTAGAGTTGACAATTGATATATGCCATTAGATGAGTTGGTGTTTTTGTACTATGAAGTACCAGGAATGAGATTAGAACCTCGTCTTAGAGACCAAACTTTCAACTGAATGATAATTTATAGCTATCTGGCTATGGGATACTCCTTTCTCAAGTAAAAGGCCCTTTGTGAAGAGTTCCTGAGATCTGTGGTTTGTCATGTAAGTTGAGAGGGGTGGATCTTTGCTATAAAAGATCTCAGTTGCCATTATGTTGACACTCTCAACTTTTCATTAGAGATAGTGAATTGTTGAAAGTCAAATGCTATTGCAAAAGCGTAATTATTATTAAAGGTGAAGTTTAAGTATAACTCGGGCTGGTGTGTGGTTTGTAACTCTCCTCATTTGGTAATACAGGAAATTGCCACGACACATTTTAAAAGTGAAATCCTTTTTAGATAAAACAATATTAAATATATTCACGCTACCAAATAATTGGTTAACCTCTAGCAACGAGCAATCTCGTATCCGGGATCTTAAGTATAGCCTCAAGCTCATTAGCATAACGCAACGTTAACTATTCATGAAAATCGCAAATGAAATGAAATAAATATTTTGGCTCTCAAGCTTAGCCTTTTGTTAACAACACTGTCATCTCAGATTTTCAAAATATGCTTTTCAACCATAGCAAAACAAGCATAGCTAGCATAGCATTAAGCCTAGCATTCAGCAGGCAACATTTTCACAAAAACAAGAAAAGCATTCAAATAAAATCATTTACCTTTGAAGAACTTCGGATGTTTTCAATGAGGAGACTCTCAGTTAGATAGCAAATGTTCAGTTTTTCCAAAAATATTATTTGTGTAGGAGAAATCGCTCCGTTTTGTTCATCACGTTTGGCTGAGAAAAAACGCGAAAATTCAGTCATTAAAACGCGAACTTTTTTCCAAATTAACTCCATAATATCGACAGAAACATGGCAAACGTTGTTTAGAATCAATCCTCAAGGTGTTTTTCACATATCTATTCGATGATAAGTCACTCGTGGCAGTTTAGTTTCTCCTCTCTTCAAAATGGAAACATGCACGCACCTGGAGATTACGCAATAGTTTCGACGGAGGACACCAGGCGGACACCTGGTAAATATAGTCTCTTATGGTCAATTTTCCAATGATATGCCTACAAATACGTCACAATGCTGCAAACACCTTGGGGAAACGACAGAAAGTGTAGGCTCATTCCTTGCGCATTCACAGCCATATAAGGAGACATTGGAACACAGCGCCTCCAAAATCTGGGGTACTTCCTGTTTGAAATTTCATCTTGGTTTCGCCTGTAGCATCAGTTCTGTGGCACTCACAGATAATATCTTTGCAGATTTGGAAACGTCAGAGTGTTTTCTTTCCAAAGCTGTCAATTATATGCATAGTCGAGCATCTTTTCGTGACAAAATATCTTGTTTAAAACGGGAACGTTTTTCATCCAAAAATGAAATACTGCCCCTAGAGTTTCAAGAGGTTAAAACACATTGTTTTGCAATGAAGGTCTACAGTATCCTCAACAGCGCTCTGTAGGGTAGCACCATGGGGTAGCCGGAGGACAGCTAGCGTCCATCCTCCTCTGGGTACATTGAATTCAATACAAAACCTAGGAGGCTCATGGTTCTCACCCCCTTCCATAGACTTACACAGTAATCATGGCAACTTCCGCAGGAAGTCCTCCAACGTCTCAGACCTCTTGTTGGATGAATTTACTAGTACTGAAAGCATAAGCTACAGATAGCTAGCACTGCAGTGCATAAAATGTGGTGAGTAGTTGACTCAAAGAGAGAGAAAGACAATAGTTGAACAGTTTTGGACAAATGTTTTTTTTTGCAACTGTTGGACTAAATGATTACACCCTAGATCAGCTAGATGTAGGCAACAGTTGAATGTGTCACTGTCTATCACCTCAAAGTTTTCTCACCCTGTGTGCACGTACATTGTAAACTTTCATTCATAAGCTAGGTTGTAGCAACCTCATGATGGGTATATAGAAAAATGTGAGTACCATGTAGTAGCCTAAACCTATAAAATGTTACATTGAACTGGGTGAATGGAATATAAATGACAGTCATCCAATATGCTGTAATACAGAAGGCCATGCTCATAAAAATTGTCCTCCCTTATCTTAAATGGCACCAACCGCCACTGTGCTGTGTGTGTGGCTGTGCAGCTGTGTACCGTGATACAGTACCACGGTGCAGCTGGGACTATGAAGGTAGGCATGCAGAGAGTCCTCCAGATGCTGTTGAAGCTCTTTGGTGATGTTAAGGTAGTTTCTTGGCTGGATGACATCATATAGAATGTTGTTTTTTTATTTATTTTTGATTTAGGGGGTATATCAGCTTTAATATTGCAGATAGATTGAGGCTCCTAGCAATGTAATTGTCTGCATCATTTTAAATAGAGTTTGTTGGTTGGTCCAGTGATGAGCATGCACACTACAGACCACATGGTAAATACAAGTAACAAGGTTCAGTCTGACTGGAAGCTAGTGTCGGCCTACACATGTACAATACATTACTGGTATCATGACTATAGTCCATCCTTGTATGGATTCAATGTTTTTTCAAAGATACTTGTTGTGACTTTGCCAAAGGGCTCAGTATGCCTTTTCTACACTATATTTGACTGGAACTTGAACCTGACAGATAAGGAAGAGGAAACACTGAGGCTGACATTTCAAAACTCTGCCTCTATCTCTTTCTTTTCCTACATCAAACCGCATAAAGCTCGCAGAATCGCCACAGCTTTAACCCCAAAGCTAAAAGCTGGAAAACGTTTTCAAAAGTTGTCTATCAGGAAACAACTTGATGCTTTGACAAATATTTCCTTGAAACTCTTCTTTACAGAGGCAGTCTGAGCCTCAGATTACTACAGTCGGTTATTACTGTCAAACATTACCGATGCTAAAACACATTTTAAATATGAATATTCTTTTAGTAAAGTCATCATTAGTCAATAGCTGTCATGTAATATTGATCGTATCTACATGTCACTAGAGAAACACTTGACTATTACAAGACACACATAACATAATGGTAAGTGGTACCATATGCAGCCTGAAATCATTGAAATGCATTGATAAATATTGATAACTGTTTAAGAAATGCATGATGAATCAGTGGTGGAACTGTCCAGCCTTGACATAGAAAGATACCTTATGAAAGATGCATGTGAACACTAGTACGGTTGACATGGATTTCTGCTCCCCTGATAGTACCTGTATACATTCGGATCTCAACCCATATGGCTAATAATGTATGGGCTGAACCAGCTTCCTGTTTTCATTTGACCTAGAGTAGCTTGGGACCAAATACAGTACGCTATTAAATACTCCTGCCATATCCTGGCACACGTCAGGACAGTAACATGGGTGAAATTGTGGACTGCTGCCATGTCAGTCTATGGAATGGTTCTAACCTTTTCATAGAGGAAGGTAAGGGTAGTCTGGAATAAAAGAGAATAAAATAGAAAATGCAAATGATTTTTTGTCCAGTTATTCAGTATAAATAGCGCCTCTGGCTTATGCACACCTCGCAAGAATAATTGTACTATTTTAGTCACACTTTTAATACCCATGAGGAAGAAACAATTCCCGTCCCTTACCTTGACTCAGAGAAGGAGAAACAATGCCAATTCTGTGCTCAGCCCCAGCTGCTACAGTATAAGATGCTGCTCGGCCCAAGTGATTAATATATTTCCCTTAAAAAGGATGGGGCGGATCAATGGACCCCTATTAGCTACCTGGGCACCTTGAGCCCCTACCAAACACTGCCATCCCCACTATCCCACTCCCCAAACCCCATCACCAACCCCCACCCACTCCAACTACTCCATGTGAAACCATCCCACAATGCATTGCACAGAGAGCTCTGAATCGTTAGTGGGAGTAGAGAACGGAGGGTGTGTGTGAGTGGGTTGCTAAAGGAAAAAAAGCCACAAGTGACAATTTACCATTATGTTCTTCTATATCTGCTATGTTTTTACAATGGCTCTCATTATATACTGTACCCTATTTAGATTCTTACAGACACCGAGTGTACAAAACATTAGGAACACAAGGCACAGAATTACAAGGCACAAAGCAATGTTCGTTAAACTTACAGAGCACAATTTTTTTTTTTGCAAAAGTAAATATAAATGTTGATATTAGTTGGCAGGGGTCTTTATGTCAACATTGTTGTGTTTTAATGTATTTTTTTATACATTTTAATACTTTCTGGTAGATGTGTAGTGGGGTAATATGTTATATATAATCATTTATATACACTGGGTAGACAAAACATTATGAACATCTGTTCTTTCCATGGCATATACTGACCAGGGGAATCCAGGTGAAAGCTATGATCCCTTATTGATGTCACTGTTAAATATACTTCAATCAGTGTATATGATTGTGTATGTGTGCCATTCAGAGAGTGAATGGGGAAGACAAAATAGTTATGCGCCTTTGAACTGGGTATGGTATTAGAATTTTTTTTTACGCTCAACAGTTTCCCGTGTGTATTAAGAATGGTCCCCCACCCAAAAGACATACACAAAACAATGAGATAACAGCTTTGGATCAGGAGAGGAATTATAAAAAATGGAATCATTGGTATGAAATCAGAAATCATAATAATCTCTCATTTGGACCAGAGTCTGTGTTAATTTCCAGGACCATCATACCATAGTGTCCCATATGTTCCCATGCTAGATAGATACCACATACAGGCCAGCATACTCACACACTGCAGACTATCAGTGACTGAGAGTACATATTCCATCTTGAGGAAGACAGGGTTGATGTTGCACCATGCCGTCTGTCTACTCTTATGTGGGCAAAGTGGTCGACAGAGCCAAGTCCGCTCTGCCATCTCTGACTGACAGGATTTGCCTAGCGCTAACGAGCTAATTGTTTCTGAAGTCTCTAATATCCCCACTGACGGCTAGACGGATACTGTGTGCCGGCGTGCCATTAGGGAACAGCCTACAAAAGGCATGGAGTGCAAGACGGCACCGTTGTCTATGTCGTGTCATGTTTTTGTCTTGTTTTCCATCCCCTGCTTTCATCAGATCTGAAACATCTTCAATCATGACTTCTTCCAAATCCCAGCGAGCAGGTCAACAGCAACACTCCTCGTGAATTCCCACCTGGGAACAGCATAGGGGCTTGGGAGAAAAAAAGCACCAGGACGCAGCAACAACATCCAACAACTATCAACCTTTTGGGGGGGGGGGGGGGGGGGGGGGGGGGTGGACACGCTGGCACAGGTTAACCATTCAAAGGGAGTGATTGACAAGTGCAGGCAGTTCTTCAGCGCCTGCTCTCCCGAACCCCCAAAAATGCAGATGAAACAACGTGTCACCCTCCAATCAACTAGAGCGGGCTGGATCTGGGGATGGATGTGGAGCAACATCCTCTGATGGACTGACTGGAGAGCATTAACATACAGTTAGCCATCAGCCACTGCAGCGGGGCTTCTAGATAGAGGCCTCCCGACATTTGCATTTCAATAACCCTCTCGGAGCCTCTCCTTCCTCTCTCCAAAGCTGCTTTCTCATTGTTTTGTGAGCGATGTGTCAGTATCTTTCATTTTTGCATGGGATATCATATGAGACAACTATCTGGCCTGTCCAGAGCCTCAGGGGATGAAGGGCTGGAAAGGGATGGATGGATGAAGAGAAAATATTATATAAGATTAGTAGAATGAAGGGTTTCATTATGCCCACGTTCCCATTCTGCTTCTGAATCAGGATAGCTCTCTTTCTCATCTCTCTCTCTCTCTCTCTCTCATCCCTGTCTTTCTCTCATTCCGCCGCCTGCCCATCATTTACCCATCAAAGCATGTACCGGGACAGTGCAACCCCATTTCCAGCTCTGCCATAAATTCACATGCCCTTCTCCAATGGAGTGTAAGCCTATATCACTCAAAAGAAAAGAGTGGATAAGATGGCGAGGGCTTCACGTCTTTTAAATCCCTGTCGCTGTGACTGATGTAAGTGGTACCCACTAGACAATTACAAGTGTTGACCTTTGAACCTCTATATAATATCTGGGAGGACAAAGCCCACACACAGCTGCCTCTGAGCTCAACAACAAGTAATGTGACTGACTGAGGAAAGTGGAGGCAAGCTGACATGAAGGTAGCCAACTACCAACCTCAGCATGACCTGAAGATACACAGAGGGGGAAAAATGCATATTGTGCAACTCCTGTCGAACACACATCAGCAGTACAACAGGATAGGCAGGCAGGCACACAGACATACAGCCAGACATGCAGACAGACAGGCAGGCAGGCAGAAACAAAGACCTTTCTTCTGAAACTCATCAGTCTATTCTTGTTCTGAGAAATGTAGGTTATTGTGACTCCGGGATGCTGGCCTTTTAGGCAGAGCTGCAAAGAAAAAGCCATATCTCAGACTGGCCAATAAAAAGATTCAGATGGGCAAAAGAACACAGACACTGGACAGAGGAACTCTGCCTAGAAGGCCAGCATCCCGGAGTCGACTCTTCATTGTTGACTTTGAGACTGGTGTTTTGCGGGTACTATTTAATGAAGTTGAGGACTTGTGAGGCGTCTGTTTCTAAAACTAGACACTCTAATATACTTGTCCTCTTGCTCAGTTGTGCACTGGGGCCTCCCACTCCTCTTTCTATTCTGCTTGGAACCTTTTTTTGCTGTTCTGTGAAGGGAGTTGTACAAAGCGCTGTACGAGATCTTCAGTTTCTTGGCAATTTCTCGCATGCTCAGAACAAGAATAGACTGACGAGTTTCAGAAATAATTTATTTGTTTCTGGCCATTATGAGCCTGTAATTGAACACACAAATGCTGATGCTCCAGATACTCAACTAGTCAAAGAAGGCCTGTTTTATTGCTTCTTTAGTCAGAACAACAATTTTCAGCTGTGCTGACATAATTGCAAAAGGGTTTTGTAATGATCAAATAACCTTTTAAAATTATAAACTTGGATTAGCTAACACAATGTGCCATTGGAACACAGGAGTGATGGTTGCTGATAATGGGCCTCTGTACACCTATGTAGATATTCCATTTTAAAAAAATAAGCCATTTCCAGCTACAGTAGTCATTTACAATATTAACAATGTTTACGCTGTATTTCTGATCAATTTGATGTTAATTTGATGGAAGAAAAAACATCATTTTCTTTCAAAAAACAAGGACATTTCTAAGTGACCCCAAACTTTTGAACAGTAGTGTATACACAGTATATATTATCATATCGTATGTCCACTGCACATTTTCGACACCATCACAACTGCCACCATTTACTGTGTATGACTGCATACTGAAAGTCCAATAACCATAGTGAATACATGTGGGCATACCGCACAATAATCTTTTATTAAGAATACTGGTGATGAATCACCAGAGTTTTAGAGGGGCAACGGCTTGCAACATTTCTACTGAGTGGAGTAGTATACATCCACTGAACTATACATCACATTCCCCTTTGACCATATTTCCATAATGCTTACTCAAGGATTTCTAAATCTTTACCCAGTTTCCAAATCTTTGGATTTTCAGCTTAAAAGCACAAGTCCTGGAGGTAGAGAGGATGGGAAACAGGCAAACCCTCATTACATGAAAACAGAGTGAGGCGTAGTGGAAACATAATGACCTTTCCTGCAACACGCACACACACATGCAGAGTATGCAGATTTGACTGCAGCATCATTCACCGTGCTGTCGGAGTTTGTTTCCATCCCTTCGTTTGTTCTACCTGACATCAACTCAGTATCCCCACGGCAGAGGGAAACTCATCATGCATTGATTCAAGTTGAGTTAACCTTCAAACTGTTTTACCGGTACTCTCTCTGTGTGTGTGTGTGTGTGTGTGTGTGTGTGTGTGTGTGTGTGTGTGTGTGTGTGTGTGTGTGTGTGTGTGTGTGTGTGTGTGTGTGTTTGGGGAGGGTGAAGGTGGGGGCATGTGTGTGAGTGGGGGGGTTGGGGAGGGTGTGTGTGTGTATGCGTGTGTGTCTATGTGTGTTTGTGTGTGTGTGTGTTTGTGTGTGTGTGTTTGTGTGGGAACATATTCCCTTAACCGACATAGGCTGTGGTGGACTGATAAGCATTGTACAATAGCTGACACAGGGGACTAAATAACATGCACAAAGAGAGACCTTCTCCTCAGCTGAAATTACGGGGTGGACACACACACACAGACAAATACACACACACACTCACACAGAAATACACATACACACACATGAATCATGACAGAGCCTAATCAAACACAAAATACAACTTAATCCTGTTATAACTGCAGGTGCAGACTAAGATAATGCAGTGAAAGAGCCTGGAATGCTGGGAACCTACTGCTGTTGCTGTGGCAACCGTCAGCAGCTCCAGCTCCCATTCACTCCACTATCTTAGTGAGAGATGTATACCTCTGCCTAACACTGAACCCCATCACATATCTTTTACCCTTAACATCAAGTCCCCCGTAAGCCCCTTTAGCAAGGGGCTAAACAGAGTTATCTTATGCCTGGGTGGAGTAGAGAGAGAATGTAGAGAGTAGAAATATCTCCACCAATAACCATGGCTGTAGGAGGGATGTATGGTGCTCCAGTCCCAGTGGCATTGATAACCTGATAAGACCTCTCCTCTGGGGGGGTAGAGTTAGCCCAGCCTGGCCTCTCTGGCCCTGCAAGCACACCTGAACCATCTTCTCATTCGGCGCACACCCCACAGAATACATGCTTACACACGCGCACACACGCACACACGCGCGCGCGCACACACACACACACACACACACACACACACACACACACACACACACACACACACACACACACACACACACACACACACACACACACACACACACACACACACACACACAGAGGGAGAAGAACCTGCTGTCACTGCTGTCATTACAGCTTCTGGATTCCCTCTATGATCTGGTGTCTGCTGTTGTGGGAGTAAAAATAAAACACCTTGATCACATTATGAAGATGTCTCCTTCTCTTCTTTGTTTCTGTTAGTGGGAAGTACTAGAGGAAAGGAGAGGCTGACCAAAGAACACGCTGTATTTATAGTTACAGTATATACAAATGTTATATTTAGAAATTAAATGAATTTAGTTTGAGTCTGGGTGTTTGTTTCCGGCTGTTTCTTTCTGTCTTTCGAGATGCAAGGCAGAGTCAGCTACTTTTTTAGTTCAATTAAGTGCCTGGGTATTGTGAGTGAAGATTTATTTCAAAATCTTTTGTGGGAATTGTCCATGAAGTTGCAGGGCACTATGCCCTTCCACTTCCCATTTATATAACTGCTGTGTATTGTAGAAAGCATTTATAACCAATTTAATGCATGAGTACATTTTTCAACTCACTGGGCTAAGAGCTCAAATGAGAGTCTCTAAATAGGTCTCTTAAAACACTTTGGGTGTGTGTCAGCGAGTTGAATAGAGCAGACATTGCTAGAGAGCGAGCGAGAGAGAGAGAGTGATAAAGAGACAGAGAGAGAGAGAGAGAGAGAGAGAGAGAGGTCAATATGGGGGCCATTCTCCCTTCAGATGCTAGCGAGCTATTGACTCTCAAAGCCTTACAATGCACAATGTCAGGTATGCCTTCCAATAGCCAACAATAAGAAACATTTCTTCATCCATTTAGAATGTTCTAGAACTAGAAAATTCCAGCTGCTGTGGTGACAAAGAATCAGTCTGGTCTCGGTCCAAGTTGTGCACAAAGTCTCCATTCACAGCTCTGGTGGAGACAGCGCTGGCTGTCTAGCTGTGGAGTTCACAGCGACCAACTTAATCCATCCACGCTCACGGATTTCCCAAGCTCCCCTCTGACAAATAATGGCCACTTTTCCTGGGCGGCTCTCTCGGTCATTCACACACTGTACCTGTGATGCTGACATTTTGGGGTTTAACTGTGATTGGCTCCCAGAGATTTGTATTTCCGGCGTATCACCATTTCAATGTGTTCAACAGAGGTTTGCTTCATTTCCTGTTTCGGTGTGATGAATGTGTAATAACTCTGGTGTTTGAGCCACAGTGGAGCCATGGCACCAGGTCACTACCCAAAGGTCTGGAAGATGTCGGGTGTGTTGGTAGCTTGGCATCTGTCAGCCCCGTTTTACACGTGAAGTGAACAAACCAATGGGGTGCCATGAAAGGCATCCTGCACTACCCTACTTCATAATTCATGTACCCTTTCCTTTTGTTGGTTATTTATAAACTTCAAAAAGATGTACCTACTGTGAAGTCTAGGGGCAGTAAGCTAAGGTCTTTTCACGGAAATGGTTGCTTTTAAAACTCCTGGGTTTCTCAATCTGAAAGCAGACAGAATTGATATTTCGGGAGGGGTCGTAACCATACTGGTTGGATGACAGCTTTTTAATCTGCCGGGTGTGTGTGTATATGTCTGCCTGTGCACATGTGTGTGTTTGCACAGATGCACACTGCTCCGGTGTGTAGTGCCTGTCTGCTGTGTTGAACTGTGCCGGTTTATGAAAAGGGACTTTGATGGTTTGCTGCCTCTGGTCTCCTGGGATATTTGAATACGATGGCCTCATTACATGGACAGGCTAGCAGAAGCAATCTGCTCAGCCACATGTGCTGCTGGAGGTGAGAGGAGGCAGGAGGGGAGGGGAGACAGGAGCGAAGAGGAAAGGGGATGAGAGGGGATATAAGAGGGGAGGAGAGGGAGGAGGGGAGGATAGGAGAGAGGAGGAGATAGAAAGGGAGAGGAGAGGGGAGTAGAGAGGAGAGGAGAGAGTGGAGTGGAGATAAGAGAGGAGGAGAGAGGAGAGGAGGAGAGAAGAGAGGAGGAGAGGCCTTGGGAAAAGGAAATGAGAAGCTGTCAGGAACTACTACATTCTACAGGGTGGGAGGCTGTCAGCTAAGAGCAGGAAGGCAGATGCAAGGAGAGTGAGAAGACATGAACAGACTGACAGACAGTTGTACTGAGACCAATTCATTACTATTGACTGACAGATAGGCACCTCTCGTCCGGCATGTCAGGAAAGAAGCTCCCTTATAGTTAATGAATATCTTCCAAAATCCAATTCTGAATTCATGGAAGTCCACATTTTCTACCCATCCGTCAGATTCCATTGTTGCTTATTAATAGAAGAGTAAACTCTATTTGAATAATTGACGCCTGAAACATTATAGAGGAAATAAGCATCAAATAAATAGAGTGAATTAGAAGTAATAATGTTATTTTTTTACAACAGAGAACAGTATCTGTCCTCACCCCGGCTGAGGACTCCCTCCAGCCCTCTTCTATTTTGGTTCTGGGTGCTGCCACCTCATCTCTGCAGCTGGGTGTAGATTGCAGGGGAGCAGGAAGAACAGATGACCTTCCTCTTCCTGTCATCCTCATGAAACAAACATCATTGTAGTGTCTTCAAGAGTCACATGTATTTATTTTCCAAGCTATAACACACAATATTTTACATGCAGTGGGTTTTTAACGGACAAAAGACTTGGGTCTACTTCGTGTTTTCATATTTGCCATGGAAAAATATTGCGATACTGGTATCGTTATGGACCTAGTACAAATGCCAGAAAGTATTGAGGCATTTGTCCCAACAATACAAGTAATACTCTAAACACAACAGGTCCGCCAGAACCCACAGTTGTCCATTACAGGAAGCCACTAACCCAGAGAATACAGTGGTATGTATCTCCCTCTAGGTAAGAGCCACACCAACGACTGCATGGCTCTGCCCGGTCATGTGAGAAACTAGTGTGAATGGTGTTCATTACACACAGTTCAACTCATTATGGCCACCATGGGAGATACTGTAGGAGGACAGGCGAAGAGAAACTGAGAGGGAGCCTTGCTGCCTTTCAAAAAGGAGATATGAGACAAAAAGGAGATATGATACATGGCTGAAATAGCTCTCAATCCACAGAGAAGGGAGTAAAAGTATGGGGACAACATCTGTTCAGTAAAAGGGTTTTAAGCTGAGATACGTTTGAAATGTTCTAGTAATGGATGACGCTACTCTTAGAGATGATCCTCAACTGTTTATCATCATGAAGCAGCTACCTGGATGAAGCAGGGCGGACATTTTGTGGTAGAAGTCTCACTGCATAGGCGTTATAGTCTCACTGGGACAAGGGGATGGCACGAGCAGCTTGAGAATGAAGCCAGGGTCCATATATATATATATACATGTATAGCAGTCAAAAGTTTGGACACACCTACTCATTCAAGGGTTTTTCTTAATTTTTTTACTATTTTCTACAATGTAGAAAAATAGTGAAGACATTAATATACGAAATAACACATATGCAATCAAGAAGTAACCAAAAGAGTGTTAAACAAATCAAAATATATTTAATATTTTTTTATATTTGAGATTCTTCAAAGTAGCCACCCTTGGTGGTATAAAGAAGATACCCCAATTTGGTAAAAGACCAAGTCCATATTAAGGCAAGAACCGCTCAAATAAGCAAGGAGAAACAACAGTCCATCATTACTTAAAATTATGAAGGTCAGTCAATCGGGAACATTTCAAGGACTGCAGTCGCAAAAACCATCAAGCGCTATGATAAAATGGGCTCTCGTGAGGACCGCCACAGGAAAGGAAGACCCAGAGTTGGAGAGGATAAGTTCGTTAAAGTTAACAGCCTCAGAAAATGCAGCCCAAATAAATGCTTCACAGAGTTCAAGTAACAGACACATGTCAACATCAACTGTTCAGAAGAGACTGCGTGAATCAGGCCTTCATGGTCAAATTGCTTCAAAGAAACCACTACTATAGGACACCTTGCTTGGGTCAAGAAACATGAGCAATTTGTCCTTTGCTCTGATGAGTCCAAATTTGAGATTTTTGGTTCTAACCACTGTGTCTTTATGAGACGCAGAGTAGATGAACGGATGATCTCTGCATGTGTGGTTCCCACCGTGAAGCATGGAGGATGTGTTGTGATGGTGTGGGGGTGCTTTGCTTGTGACACTGTCTGTGATTTATTTCAAATTCAAGGCACACTTAACCAGCATGGCTACCACAGCATTCTGCAGCGATACGCCATCCCATCTGGTTTGCGATTAGTGGGACTATAATTTTGTTTCAACAAGACAATGACACAAAACACACCTCCAGGCTGTGTAAGGGATATTTGACCAATATTGAAAGTAATGGAGTGCTGCATCAGATGACCTGGCCTCCACAATCACCCGACCTCAACCCAATTGAGATGGTTTGGGATGAGTTGGACTGCAGAGTGAAGGAAAAGCAGCCAACATGTGCTCAGCATATGTGGGAACTGCTTCAAGACCGTTGGAAAAGCATTCCAGGTGAAGCTGGTTGAGAGAATGCCAAGAGTGTGCAAAGCTGTCATCAAGGCAAAGGGTGGCTACTTTGAAGAATCTCAAATATTAAATATGTTTTGATTTGTTTAACACTTTTTTGGTTACTACATGATTCCATATGCATTATTTCATAGTTTTGATGTCTTCACTATTATTCTACAATATATAAAATAGTACAAATAAAGAAAAACCATTGAATGTGTGGGTGTGTCCAACATTTTGGCTGGTACTGTATATATATATATATATATATATATACATATCAAGCGTCTCAGAGCAGGTGTGCTCATTTAGGATCAGTTTATCCTTTTAGATCACAATAAATACAATTATTAGTACAGGAAGGACCTGATCCCAGATCAGCACTCCTATTCGGAGATATGCGGGCCTTGGTCTACAGTGGGCCTACATGCTCGGCAGTGTTAAATGAAGCTCCTCTCAAACTGATTAGAAACTGTGTGTCTGTGCCTTCACCGCTGATCCTGTAATACAATCAATGAGACGGTAATTGAAATATGCACAATGATACCTCAGCACATTTAGTTTATTACATTTCTACATCTGTACTTGCCGAGGAGACAGGCTAGTGAAACAGAGGAATTGATTTGCTCGCGCATTTTAGCTCACTTTGATAAACATGAAATTAGTTTGATGTAAAAAAAATTAGCTTCAGTCTCATCACCTGCTGCTGAAACGAACCCAGCTGCTGGAGAGGAAGAACGGCCCTCTTATAACGAGGAGTGTGTGTTGCCTGAAGTTTGCAGCAAACATGCTATGTGGGATGACAACAGAGGCAAAGCCTCCTCTTTTAAAATTCACACGTTACAGCCCTCTTTTCACACTATCTATCTCTCAGAGTGCGATGATAATCCTCTCCTTATGTATTATGTACAGACCTAATCTCACGTCACATTCGTCCATGTTATGATGACACACAACATAAACAATTTATGTTTTAGGCTAATTACATAGGTTATAACTCTGTTTCCAGTGCTATGTCAACATCAACTTCACGCCCAACCATTTGAGAAACTGCTTCGCCAGCAGCCAACCAGCAGCCAACAGCCAACAGAGCTTGATAAAATAAAGACAGGCATTGTCATCATGAGCACAGATAATCTTGTTTAGTTGTTTTACATGTCCGCCTGCATCATATTTTGCCTAGATCCCATCCCAGGGCTGGCTAATAGGTGCAAATGACGCCAGATGTCCCCCCTCGTTCGATGCCTCGGCGCCCAGCCGATGGCTGAGCACTGCAAACAGGATAACAACTTGGCTGACTAGCCCACACTCCCTCCCTCAGCCAACCTCATCTATTCTCCTATAGATCCAGGCCTAAATACATAATTCCCTTTTCAATAATGTATGGTTCTGTATTGGCCACAAGTTGGACTTGGATGGGCGAGTTACAGAACAGATTGCAGAAGTGTGTAGAACACGGTTACGAAATTATGTGTGTTTGGAGGGGGGGGGGGGGGGGGGACAGCATGTGGAAGACACAAAAGCCATTATTTCTTACATTAAAGCACCACAGTGTTTCATAGCAGCATAAATATCACACAGCGGTAGTTGAAGTGGCACTGTCTTCAGAGAATGCCCAGGCTGCCCAGAGAATGTCAGGGCACCCAGCTGGTAACGGCATGGATTCTCAGCCCAGGCTGACTCAGCACAGTAAATATGCTTAGGGAAATATAATCCTTCCTCCTCCTCTTGCTCTGTGTCTCTGTTCCCCCTGAACCCTTCAGTGGTCGATTAATGTAGATGCATTCATGATATGCACACGTCTGTTTACGGCAATAACTTTTCACAATGGGGGGGTGTCATCCCGGAGCAGCATGTGCCTCACAGATAATTACTTACCTGTTTGGCCACGGCCCTCGTCTCCACAAGGCCCATTAATAGAATCCTGTCAATCTCCCCCATCCATCCCTACATTGCTGATTTCCCTGCCTTCTCATCCCTCTGTTCTCCTGCCTTCTCAATCTCATCCCAATCCTCCCTTCAGCAAACATCCCTTCACAGCCATTGAAGACCGATTAGAGGTGTAAGCTGCTGATAGAATGTCGCAGCAGAAGACTTCCTTTGGTACTAGGAGGCATTACGAAGTCTCACCAAGCTTTACAAAGCACAAAACGGGAACTTGAGTAACCTGGGTATAAACACATAGCTGCCGGTTACAATGGGAGGCTTTGTTTCATCTCCAGTTGCTCACAGATTCGATGTCGGTTGTGGAAGTATGCTGAAACAGTAGCTGCGTCTCTCTCTCTCTCTCTCTCTCTCTCTCTCTCTCTCTCTCTCTCTCTCTCTCTCTCTCTCTCTCTCAAGCAGACATACAGTATCACAACACTTGATGAAGGATGACACCTCACCTAAAAGCACTCATGGTTCTTTTGTTCTCGCAGCAGTGTTGTGATGTCTTGTGTTACAAAAGACATCGGAGGAGAAGGGATCAGTGTCTTCAGCAAGTCTTCAGAACAATACTGTGCGCGCGTGTCCAATGAATCATGCTGTACTATTATCCACGGAGCTGTTTGTGTTTGAGATCTGTGTCGTCGTACAGGCATATGGGATCATATTAATCAGGTGATGGCGAGCTAATTCTAAATATTCCTGACAACATTGTGAATACAAAACACAATTAATCACCTTATTCCAGTCATGTAGGGTGGCTAAAAGCGTTAACTAATGTAAGCCAATAAATCCTAGCCGGTTAGTAGAGTGGTTATTAATTGCCAGAAGAGACAGCCTGGTTGGTCTCTGAAGCCAAGAAATATAAATGACTGTACACTCCTCACATTGCGTTCACCCACGGTGTGTGAAGGAGAGGAGTGGATGTTGGAGGGGCACCGCGCTACACACACCTCCTGGAGGGAACAGACCTCCACCCCCGCACCCCTCCTCCTCTCTCCCACACCTCTTCATCCATCTTTCCTTCAGTTCTTTCTGTGTTGTGGTGGTGGCAGAGTGGTGCTCCCCTCCCCCTGGTCTGGTCCTGCAGCAGAAGGCCCATGCTGATTAATATAGTCAGGCTTTCTTTCTGTTCCAGAAGATGCGTTTTGTAAATGTTTGGACAGGCCCTAGCAGTATGACTGAGTGTGAGGGAGCTGTGGCGGCCGAGTGGGAGTGAAGCACCGAGGGCCGAGTGGAGACTGGAGGACGGGTGGGCTGGGGAGGACCCAGGCCTGGTGCTGCTGGGACCCTCCTCTAGGGGCTGCTGGGCCTCTAGCCTGGAGGCAGTGAGCCAGAAAGGGAAAACACTGGGATTTACTAATGTTTCTGTAAACAAGGACCTAGCTTCCCTGCGCTGGCTTGCAGACTAGAAGCAGCAGTACATCCTGGAGTTTCTTTATGAGTGGGTAAACAAGTGGCCATTAAGGGCCTATAGGAAAGCACCCTGCTCAAACACTGATAAAACAACACACAGTTAATTTGTTTTCATTACTTTTTTGATTCATTATTTACTGGCCATGGCCCAAGCTTCTCTTTTTACCCATGGTTCCATAGTTGGCACTGAGCTAATTAATTTACCTTATTTTGGGTGTGAGAAATGTTCGTACACGGCAGTGCGCGTTTCCAATTTAAGGCCCAATGGAAAACAAATTGGTCTGTCAACGCAAATTGTTCTCGGTCACTGACGGAGAAGGGGGGGACAGGGGGGGGGTGATATGCACAAATGCACCCCAGTTTCAACCGAGGGACATCATCAATAGAGGAAGGCTTCAGAACCCGACTCACCATCATGGACGGTAATTGGATTTCGAATTAAAAAGCCCAACACATTGATTATCAAGGCCATTAGATCAGCTAGTGAGAAAATTGGGCAGGACCTACTAGCCCAGTGTCAGGCATGAGAGCGTGCCTTAGATAAAGTGTTGAATTGAAATATACCAATGTCAACGACACACATGACTGAGCAAATCCCTAGTGTTCATCTGTTTGATAAAACTCCCCCGGCAGCATGAGAAGCTTGATTTCTCTCTTAGTCGTATGGCATTTTCACTCTCAAGGCCTTTTGAATAAGGAGATATGGAGGGAGGGAGAGAGGGAGAGAGAGAGAGAGCAAGAGAGAGAGAGAGAGAGGGAGAGAGAGAGAGAGAGAGAGAGAGAGAGAAAGAGAGAGAGAGAGAGAGAGAGAGAGAGAGAGAGAGAGAGAGAGAGAGAGAGAGAGAGAGAGACATAGAGCAAAAGAGAGAGAGAAAGAGAGACGGACGAACAGACAGAGACAGACACAAACAGACAAATAGAGACGATCACTTTCAAGGCCTCTTGAGTACCGAGACAGAGAAAGAGAACGAGAGAATGGGACAATGAGAGAAAGAGAGACATCATTTATCTTCCTGCACTAATCGTAATGAAGGAGAGCAAGAGAGTCTCCATGGCTTGCTCCTTGCGCCCCTGCTCCACTTTAGCTCCCAGAGGAGAGCACCATGGGTGTCAGGGTAAGTGGAGGAGGATAAGGAGCGCTCATCAGACTAAAAGTCTGGGAATCAAGACACCGACGGGGCTAATTGTAATGTGGAGGAGATGGTAGGAGAGGGTAGGACTCTTTGACGGCAGAGACTCCGTGCGCTCTTCTCTGTCAGCGCAGCAGAGGAAACATCTTGTTTCCTGTTCAGTGGCTCTAACTTCTGGTTCGAGGACCGGCACCGGCCCCAAAGATGTTGCTGAACGGCCCATCGGATAACTACCTGGAGGGGAATCATAGGAGAACTATAGCTTGTCGGTACCTGGGATAAGAAATGTTGAGAAACACTGCTCTCTGCTCCAAAAACCAACAGTGGTGATTTGCCTTGGCCAGTAAACAATGAAGTGCTAATTCAACCCACAGAGAAAAGCGTCCATTGATCTGATCAATGGATCTCAGTCAGAAACTACAAAGACACTGCAGTCTTCTTCAATGACAGGTCTCACGCCCCTGAACAGACGAATCAGAACGCCTTACCCCATGGAGACAATCAGCATGCATTACTTGTCCTTTTCACATGATATTTTACTTTTCATTTTTTAATCTGTAAGATCAAGTGCGTATGCATATGTAAAGTGTGTTACACAGACAGTATATCTACACTAGTAACGGAATCTGCTCACCAGTAACGTGGAAGGCTGTGTGGATGATCCATGCCCCCTCCCCTTCTCCACAAATGGAGTGTGGCGCTAGGCAGCCCTGCTAGCTGCTCACCCGTATCTCCCCCTCTCCTCCTCTTCTTTCCTCCTTCTCCTCCCTTCCCCCTCTCACCTGTGAATTACTGTCTGCACTTTGCTCTTCACGTGGGCGTTACAACGGGCAATGTCAGAGAGCCAGGAGAAGAACGTTAAATCTGCTAACATCCCCACACTCTGTTTCATGCCCAGTTGGGCAGCTGACGGCTCCACGGGACCCTGGCACTCCAGCCAGCACCAGCCAGCCAGTCTGGGAACCAGGAAGTGGCCAACAGAGGGACTCTGTCACGGGGGCCTGAGGAGACTGCAGTGTATGTAAGGGGCTCACATTATGCCACAGCCAGGGGGGAAAGAGACATACAGTCATAGAAAAGAAGGTGCTAGCGAGAACCGAAAAGGGTTCCTCGGCAGTCCCAATAGGAGAACCTTTTAAAGAACCCTTTTTGGTTCCAGGTCAAATCCTTTTGGGTTCCATGTAGAACCCTTCCCACTGGGCACACACTGTTTGAATCAACATTGTTTCCACGTTATTTCAACAAAATTACGCTGAAGCAATATGGAATAAATGTTGAATGGATTTTTGCTGTTACACATTTTGACAACATATAGCCAATATGGACTCTGCAGTTGGCAGTTGGCAGTTGGCCCATCTAGTGGAAATCGCTCAGCTCCAGGAAAAGATTCACCCCAGAAAACATCAACCTGCTGAAATAACACCTTGTTCTCTACAGTGCACTACCTTCTAACATTAACACTGTGGACAATGTAGGGAGCAGGGTAGGATTTTGGACACAACCTTAGTCTATGGGGAAGATTCTAGAACTCTTACGTCACCCCACATTCCAATGAAGACCGGTAAACGCAGCAGTATGCATGTTCGACAGCTATGACACAAAGTGTCAATCTGTGGTAAGTAGCATGACAAGCCCTACTAGACTGTTAGTAGCTGAAGATGGCTCAATCTGAACGTTTTTGAGGTTGAGGAATGATTATCCACCATCTAAATCCTCAACATCACTAACTCACAATAAAAAGTAAGCATATGCGAGCATGCATTTGGGCTCTCACTCAACATGACTTACTCAAAACTTAAAGGCCCCAAACACCACCTCTCCAAACAAAACACTACCTCTCCAAACAAAACACTACCTCTCCAAACAAAACACTACCTCTCCAAACAAAACACAACCTCTCCAAACAAAACACTACCTCTCCAAACAAAACACTACCTCTCCAAACAAAACACTACCTCTCCAAACAAAACACTACCTCTCCAAACAAAACACTACCTCTCCAAACAAAACACAACCTCTCCAAACAAAACACTACCTCTCCAAACAAAACACTACCTCTCCAAACAAAACACTACCTCTCCAAACAAAACACTACCTCTCCAAACAAAACACCACCTCTCCAAAAAAAACACTACCTCTCCAAACAAAACACTACCTCTCCAAACAAAACACTACCTCTCCAAACACCACCTCTCCAAACAAAACACTACCTCTCCAAACAAAACACTACCTCTCCAAACAAAACACTACCTCTCCAAACAAAACACTACCTCCCCAAACAAAACACTACCTCCCCAAACAAAACACTACCTCCCCAAACAAAACACTACCTCCCCAAACAGACACTACCTCTCCAAACAACCACCACCTATCCAAACAAACACTGCCTCTCCAAACAACCACCACCTCTCCAAACAAACACCGCCGCTCCAAACAAACACTACCTCCCCAAACAGACACTACCTCCCCAAACAGACACTGCCTCCCCAAACAAACACTACCTCTCCAAACACTACCTCCCCAAACAAACACTGCATCTCCAAACAAACACTACCTCTCCAAACACTACCTCTCCAAACAAACACTACCTCTCCAGACAAACACTACCTCTCCAGACAAACACTACCTCTCCAAACAAACACTGCCTCTCCAGACAAACACTACCTCTCCAAACAAACACTACCTCTCCAGACAAACACTACCTCTCCAAACAAACACTGCCTCCCCAAAAAAACACTACCTCTCCAGACAAACACTACCTCTCCAAACAAACACTACCTCTCCAGACAAACACTACCTCTCCAGACAAACACTACCTCTCCAGACAAACACTACCTCTCCAGACAAACACTACCTCTCCAAACAAACACTACCTCTCCAGACAAACACTACCTCTCCAAACACTACCTCCCCAAACAAACACTACCTCTCCAGAAAACACTACTTCTCCAGACAAACACTACCTCTCCAGAAAACACTACTTCTCCAGACAAACACTACCTCTCCAAACAAACACTACCTCTCCAAACACCACCTCTCCAAACACTACCTCTCCAGACACTACCTCTCCAAACACTACCTCTCCAAACACTACCTCTCCAAACACTACCTCTCCAGACAAACACTACCTCTCCAAACACTACCTCTCCAGAAAACACTACTTCTCCAGACAAACACTACCTCTCCAAACAAACACTACCTCTCCAAACAAACACTACCTCTCCAAACACTACCTCTCCAAACACTACCTCTCCAGACAAACACTACCTCTCCAAACACTACCTCTCCAGAAAACACTACTTCTTCAGACAAACACTACTTCTCCAGACAAACACTACTTCTCCAGACAAACACTACTTCTCCAGACAAACACTACTTCTCCAGACAAACACTACTTCTCCAGACAAACACTACTTCTCCAGACAAACACTACCTCTCCAAACACTACCTCTCCAGACAAACACTACCTCTCCAGACAAACACTACCTCTCCAAACACTACCTCTCCAGAAAACACTACTTCTCCAGACAAACACTACTTCTCCAGACAAACACTACTTCTCCAGAAAAACACTACCTCTCCAAACAAACACTACCTCTCCAAACATTACCTCTCCAAACATATACAAGGCTCAGCAGCATGGGTTCTCACATTGTCTTTGACTAGGACAGAAAGGGCCAGGGGCGTAGTGTGGCCCCTGTATTCCCCAGTATAAAACCAGAGTCATGTTGTTAAATAATTAGTATGGGGATTGGCTAGACACATGATTATATAGCACATTATCTGAGCAGATAAGAACACATTTTCAAAGTACTTAATTTGCTCCGTGTTTCGCATTCACAAGAACATCTTAAATCCTGTCATTACTATAAATAGAGTCTGAGTGGAGAACAGGCTTTTTCCCGCAGCGTATCGACACACTCCGTGACCACCACGCCTCCCAGTAAATGTTGTCATTGGCGGAACCCTGGTGCGCTGTATCCTGGGAGACCAAGCTCGGCCTGCTGTCTTTGGGCTGTTAACGTAAAGGGCAGTCCACTGTTACGGCTCAAAGTTTTGACTTGACCCATACTTTTCCCATTCATTAGGCCTACAATCCTGATGTGACTTTGTGTTAAACCAATTCGGTTGTACAGGCTAGGCTACTTTCAACGATGATCATAACACTGATATTGATACCAAACTGTTACTTTTGTTCCCCAATTCACTGGGTATATCGAGCTAATGCCATTTAAGTTTGAGACTTCACGTCCCATATAGTAGCAGTTGTTGCAATGTGGAACAGATTGAAGGCAGCAAGGTGGCAATAAGTAGGAGCAACACTCGAGCAGCAGGGCCTATTTTGAAGCATAGTCTGTACTGAAGGGGCTGACACATAGTGCATTCCTACTCATTTACTGCCTATTACCCGATGCGGCTTCTCCCTGGAGTAACACAGAGCCATTAGGCACAGAGCAGAGGGAGAACAGGGAAGAGAGAAGCAGGGAGAGAACAGGGGGGGAGGAAGGAGGGAGCAGGGAGAGAACAAGGGGGGAAACAGAGTGGGGAGAGAAAGGTGGAGAGCAAGTGGGAGCAGGGGGAGAACAGTGAGAGAACAGGGAGGGAATAGGGGGAAAGCAGGGGGAGAACAGAGGGAGAGCAGGGGGAGAAAAGGGGGAGAGCAGAGGGAGAACAGAGGAGGAGCAGGGGAGAGCAGGGGGAGAACAGAGGAGGATCATGGGGAGAACAGAGGAGGATCAGGGGGGAGAACAGGGGGAGAGCAGAGGAGGAGCAGGGGGAGAGCAGAGGAGGAGCAGGGGGAGAACAGGGGGAGAGCAGAGGGAGAACAGGGGGGTGAACAGAGGGAGAAAGAGGAAAAACAGGGGCAGGAAGTAGGAGCAGGGCCTAACAATAGGACAGTCCCCAGTGTGCTCCGATTAAGGCCAGCAGCACTGCCTCTCAATTAGAGAGTGAGCAATGGAGCAAAGGAGCAAACACACACACACACACACACACACACACACACACAGATATACAGACAATCACACACAGACACTGGAGCATGAACGCACAGACACATTGTTTTCTCTCTTCAAATCAACACAGCTGGCCCACTGCATTATACGTTCTTGAGGCAGATGCTATTTCTGCAACATAAACACTTAATATTTGATCTCTCCACAGCTCAGCGACACACAGCAACTTTTCAACAACAATGACACAGAATACTAAAGACGTGATGCTCACACAGAGATTAAAGTAACTACAACCATGTACTGTGAACACCACAGGAGGCTGGTGGGGGGAGGACGGCTCATAATAATTGCTGTAACGGAGGGAATGGAATGGCATCAAAGACATGGAAACCACGTGTTTGATACCATTCCATTCATGTCGTTCCAGTCATTACTATGCGCCCGTCCTCCCCAATTAAGGTGCCAGCAGCCCCCTGTGGTGAACACTGATATCCATGCACATAAACCTTTGGAGCTCCTCCCCTTGAGAAAACATAGAATTTGTATAGATTATAAACACAGACTAATTGGTTAATTAGGGTTTGTTCTTTATGGTGGAAGCCTTGGATCTCCTGGGGGGTAAAGTACTCAGTAGTCAGTACTCAGTAGTCAGTACTCAGTACTGTGTAAGATGACAGTTGTCAGAACACCGTGCTGCTGCAGTGCTGCATGGACCTGGCTAATCGAATCGTGGCATTCACAGCACTAACACATTAATAACCCGACTCTGTGGCGCAGCCGAATCCATTAGTGGAAACTGTAAAGCAAACGCCCACTTTCCCTGCAGCGCTGTGCGGGCGCTCTGAGATGCGGCCCCTCCCTCCCCCCAAACCACAAACAGTAGTTTGCCGAGCCTTCAGTTAATCATTCAAAAATAATTACATTCTATAAAGCAGAACCAGTGCAAATAGCCCGAGTAGCCTGCTTTTCTCTGCCTCCAGGGGAATGGAGAGGGCAGGGAAGGGGAGGCCGGGGGAGGGCAGAGGGTAAGGTTGATTAAACAATATGAACTGGCCCCAGCATATTGCCCTGAGAAACCCCTTTTCCATTTGTTCACCATAAAAGTGTTTGACCACAAATAAAGAGTCCCATCGGCCGGTCAGTTGACACGTGGAGGATGTGCACTGAGAGGGAGAGAGAGAGACAGGGAGACAGAGAGAGAAGGGGATACTGGAGAGAATAGAGCATGAAGGAACAGACACAGGCAAAACTGTTGAGGCACAGACACACAACAGTGTACTGTATGAGAGCAGAAAAAGGCTCAGCCATGGAATCAGACAGATCCAACCAGTTAGAGGCCTACATCTTGTCACACACATATATAGCGGAGCTCAGATCTTGAGCTGAAATCCCACTTCTCAGGGCTCTGGGGACACAGGTGGAAATTCATGTAATAGCAGCTTCAGTGACACATATTCAGAGATACATTTCCCTGATAAACAGTCCTGAAGTCGCCCGCTGCGTGTTAGCCCTAATATCCACTGTCAGGGGGAACTTTTTAATGCGATTAGCTAGGGACTGCTGCTTCCAGTTAGGGATGCATTGGCCGTCTCTGGCAGGGGGTATTGGAATTCAATTAGCCCCTATGACTCTTCTCTGCATGCTCTCCCTCCACCTCACTCACTCTCACACACACAAACACAGGTGCAAACATGCACGCACACACACACACACACACACGAATACCCACAACAAGCTGAAAAATTACACAGGGAGAGAGGATGGAGGAGAGGAAGGGAGGACGGAGAGAGGACGGAGGAGAGGGAGGATGGAGGAAAGGGAGGTAGGATGGAGGAGAGGGAGGGAGAGAGGATGGGGGAGAGGATGCAGGAGAGGGAGGGAGAGAGGATGGAGGAGGAGGGAGAGAGAGAGGATGGGGGAGAGGATGCATGAGAGGGAAGGAGAGAGGATGGAGGAGAGGAAGGGAGGATGGAGGAGAGGGAGGATGGAGGAAAGGGAGGGAGGATGGAGAGAGGATGGAGAAGGAGGGAGAGAGAGAGGATGGGGGAGAGGATGCATGAGAGGGAAGGAGAGAGGATGGAGGAGAGAATGGAGTAGGGAGGGAGAATGGAGAGAGGATGGAGGGTGAAGGGAGGATGGAGAGAGGATGGAGGAGAAGGATGGACGATGGAGGAGAAGGATGGAGGAGGGAGGGACAATCTCTGGCACAACAAGGTCTCATAGTTTCCCTTCAAAATTGGACGTATTATGGATGAACCTCTATTCATTCCACGTGGTTACAGGGATAAAACAGAAACGACTCAAAGGTGAACAGTTTTAGGCATAAATCCTGAGTGGTTAAGGGCTATGGTTTGGTGAAGGCTTAAAACAAAATGATTAAAAATTACGAGCTATTATTATCAGGTATCATCACTATTCTTACTATTTTTGCGGCTTGCTAGAGCATTGTGAACTACCGTAGCGCAGTGGGATGAGCATCGCAGTGGGATGAGCATCGCAGTGGGATGAGCATCGCAGTGGGATGAGCATCACAGTGGGATGAGCAGCGCAGTGGGATGAGCAGCGCAGTGGGATGAGCATCGCAGTGGGATGAGCAGCGCAGTGGGATGAGCATCGCAGGGGATGAGCAGCGCAGTGGGATGAGCATCACAGTGGGATGAGCAGCGCAGTGGGATGAGCAGCGCAGTGGGATGAGCAGCGCAGTGGGATGAGCAGCGCAGTGGGATGAGCAGCGCAGTGGGATGAGCAGTGCAGTGGGATGAGCAGCGCAGTGGGATGAGCAGTGTAGTGGGATGAGCAGTGCACTTCGGCTCCGAGCATCACGGACCTTTACAAACATCTGAAAACTAATTATATTTCTAGCGATCAGGCTGCTCTGGCATGTCTTCCATCTTCTGTAGTAATCTACTACTTTGTTGACAAGCACTGATTTACTTACTCCCCGACACACACACACCCACACACATGCACGAACAAACAAACACACACACACACACTGTCCTCCAACCCATTTATCTCCTTCGTTAGACCGGAGTTTCTCTCAACATGACAGGCAGCTCATATCCCAAGGTGCACTTTACCGTGAGTATATGGAAGACATACCCCCCCCGCTGACGCAACAAAACAACCAGGCTAAAAGTAGCTTATGCATGGATGAACCCCAACTGAGCTACCTTGCGGGCCCTGGGAAGTCTTGTAAGCACAGCTTGTTCATTTGTTTGTGCCAGGAGCGATACGCGTCAGCCCTTCATCGCCTTACTTTGACAGCCTCTGCCTCGCGACTCCCCAAGGGAGCAGCCTGTCGGCCAGTCACAACTTCAAAGCCCCTGTCACATGGTCACCCGGGTGATTTAAAATCTGGTACAGGGCAAGTGCCCAGTTTTGAACACAAAATACTTTAGTCGGAATGGTCGCTTTTATAAGTAATCAAAGTTATCACACAAAGGTCCCAGTGTGATTGATGTTTGAGGATACCAGGTGACACTGCAACTACAATACTTTCTGCAATACTATTCAAACAGTTGCCCCTACAAAGTTATGGTCAGAGTTTGGGAAGAGTGAGCGAAACCTAGAAGTTCCTAAGGGCAACTTCCACCCAGAGTAAAGCACACATATTCTCCCTGACTCCCATAGAACTTAAGCCCAGAAGTCAGCATGAACAGCAGCAGTGGGGCTCAGCCCAGACTCTATTGAATTGGATTTCAGAGCTCCTCTCCTCCTGCAGTGTATCTAATGCATAGTGTTTTGATAGCCGGAGAGTCTATCTACTCCCCCAAGGCCTCATTGGCATTCGGCACTCTCAATACATTACATGCATGGCTGCTCAGCCCATGTAACGCCGGCATGAGAGAGAGAGAGCGAGTGAGAGAGAGCAAGAGAGAGAGAGAGAGAGAAAAAGAGTGAGAGAGAGAAAAAGGGAGCGAGAAAGAGAACGAGAGAGAACGAGAGAGAGCGAGAGAGAGCGATAGAGGTAAGGGTCTTGGCTGCCATGGCCAGCTGCTGGCCCTTTATTTTCCTCCCTCCCCTTCCCTGTCAGGGCTCTCCCTCTCTCAGTGGGACAACCACAACATTATTCTGCTCTGTTCAAAGACCCATGTGTTAACTGGGTGTGCAGGGGGGCAATGGGGTGTCATGACCAGGGTAAATGTTTAGGCACCGTGCTGAGCTAAAACACACTGCTCTGTACCTTCATGGCCCCATGGATTTAACACAACACCACAAACTGTACTACAGAGCACAACGTTTAAAAAAAAAAAAACATCACCAGTTGAATGCTACAGATTTTGAAGGACCTGTCCAATATCATGACTGGAGATGCATTCGTCACTAAAGCATTAACTCGCTAACAATTGCATACCATAGGCTAGCTAGCTATAGCTAGCTATAGCCTACCATAGCATAACTAGCTATAGCCTACCATAGCATAGCTAGCTATAGCCTACCATAGCATAGCTAGCTATAATCTACCATAAGCTAGCTAGCTATAGCCTACCATTAGTTAGATAGCTATAGCCTTACTGCCATAACTGTGTCTGCGTCTAGCCTAAAAGGAACCTTATTAGCACCGGCACTGACTTAAGTCCAAAATGAGCAAATCATGCAACTTTCACAGCTGGCTGAATGGCTGACCGGGCTGGCTGGATTCTTGTCCTCCTCCTGTGATTGTTGTACTAATAAGATGGGGTTAAGTTCCCTTTTTCTTTTTTTCTTTCATGGACGATTGGTTCCGGCTGAATTAATGTCTAAGAGCTGTGGTGATAAAACCCTACGATGCCATTATTGTAATATGGAACACATAAGGGAGGATGAGTGGAGCCATAAGGTGATGCAAAGGGCAGACAGTGGGATGAAACAGCACCATGTTTTACTTGGATAAATTCCCCCTCCTGATAGGTCAGGCAGCGGCGATTTATCTACTGTACCAAAGGCTGCGTCCGACACTTCCTTAGTTCTTTCCCTCGACTTGGGCACGTTTAGGATACTGACGACTTGTAATGGAGCCCAAGTGTAAAATAAAAACCACATCCCTTGCATTCCTAAAATAAAAAGCTGTTGGTGGACAGGGCAGAGAGAGAGGCAATGTGGAGTCAGTGGTGGGGCAGGCCGGGCTTTGTCATGACATAAACTTAGCCTTCATGAGTCGCTGGCCTGAGACGGCACTACCTAAGCCCCTCGTATATCTAGCCGCCCCAGACTGAGGTGGGAAAAAAGGAAAAATCGGCCACAGTAACACTGTACTTAGGGGATATTAGAGTTGTACTCTAGCAGATGAACCCTATAAAGTTAATGGTGGGGGCAATGAATCGATGGATGCTTAGATTACCAAAGGTTGCATGGACACCTCTGTACTGTCGAGACTACGATCCCTGAGAATATATAATTAATTAAAACACACACACACAGACATAGAATGCATCTCGTCAGAATGCATTGGTGTAAAGTCCTTCAGTAAAAATACTTTAAAGTCCTACTTAAGTCGTTTTTGGGTGTATCTGTACTTTACTATTTAGAAAATTATGTACTTTCTTATGCTTTTCTCCATACATTTCTTCTTACACCCAAAAGTACTCATTACATTTTGAATGCTTAGCAGGAAAAGAAAATGGTCCAAATCACACACTTATCTAGAGAACATCCCTCGTCATCCCTACTGCCTCTGATCTGGTGGGCTCACTATACGCAAATGCTTCGTTTGTAAATTATGTCTCAGTGTTGGAGTGTGAACACATCTGTAAATGAACAAAAACAAGAAAATTGTGCAGTCTGGGTTGCTTAATATGAGCAATTTGAAATGATTCATACTTTAACTTTTAATACTCAAGTATATTTTTGCAGTAAGATTTACTTTTGATACAGAAGTATATTTACATCCAAATACCTTGACTTTTACTCAAATAGTATTTTACTGGGTGACTTTCACTTTTACTTGAGTCATTTTCTATTAAGATATGTTTACTTTTACTCAAGTACGACATCATTTCCCACCGTTTTACAAATATCCTCCGATATCATCACACATCTCAAACATCAGCGTTTGACCACAACATCCCCATAGCAAGCGCCTGAAATCCGACACGAGATCCATACACCTACAGTGGCTTGTGAAAGTATTCACCTCCTTTGGCATTTTTCCTATTTTGTTACCTTACAACCTGGAATAAAAATGGATTTTGGGGGGGTTTGCATCATTTGATTGATACAACATGCCTATCACTTTGAAGATACAAAATATTTATATTGTGAAAGAAACAAGAAATAACACAAAGAAACAGAAAACTTGAGCGTGCATAAGTATTCACACCCCCCAAAGTCAATCATGTAGAGCCACCTTTTGCAGAAATTACAGCTGCAAGTCTCTTGGGGTATGTCTCTATAAGCTTGGCACATCTAGCCACTGGGACTTTGCCCATTCTTCAAGGCAAAACTGCTCCAGAGGCTTCAAGTTGGATGGGTTCCGCTGGTGTACAGCAATATTTAAGTCATACCACATATTCTCAACTGGATTGAGGTCTGGGCTTTGACTGGGCCAGTCCAAGACATTTACAGTAAATGTCCCCCTTAAACCACTTGAGTGTTGCTTTAGCAGTATGCTTAGGGTCATTGGCCTGCTGGAAGGTGAACCCCATCCCAGTCTCAAATCTCTGGAAGACTGAAACAGGTTTCCCTCAACCATTTCCCTGTATTTAGTGCCATCCATCATTCCTTCAATTCAGACCAGTTTCCCAGTACCTGCCGATTTAAAAACATCCCCACAGCACGATGCTGCCACCACCATTCACTGTGGGGATGGTGTTGTTGGGGTGATGAGAGGTGTTGGGTTTGCGCCAGACATAGCATTTTCCTTGATAGCCAAAAAGCTCAATTTTAGTCTCATCTGACCAGAGTACCTTCTTCCATATGTTTGGGGAGTCTCCCACATGCCTTTTGGCGAACACCAAAAGGCATGCTTATTTTTTTCTTTAAGCAATGGCTTTTTTTTTGGCTACTCTGTGGAGTGTACGGCTCAAAGTGGTCTTATGTACAGATACTCCAATCTCCGCTGTGGAGCTTTGTAGCTCCTTCAGGACTATCTTTGGTCTCTTTGTTTCCTTTCTGATTAATGCCCTCCATGCCTCGTCCGTGAGTTTTGGTGGGCGGCCCTCTCTTGGCAGGTTTGTTGTGGTGCCATATTCTTTCCATTGTATAATAACGGATTTAATGGTGCTCCAGAGAGTCAGATATTTTTATATCTATTTTTAGATATAACCCAACCCTGATCTGTACTTCTCCACAACTTTGTCCCTGACCTGTTTGGAGAGCTCCTTGGTCTTCATGGTGCCGCTTGCTTGGTGGTACTCCTTGCTTAGTGGTGTTGCAGAATCTGGGACCTTTCAGAACAGGTGAATATATACTGAGATCATGTGACACTTAGATTGCACACAGGTGGACTTTATGTAAATAGTTATGTGACTTCTGAAGGTATTGGTTGCACCAGATCTTATTTAGTGGCTTCATAGTAAAGGGGGTGAATACATATGCACGCACCACTTTTCAGTTGTTTATTTTTTAGAATTTTTTTAAACCAGTTATTTTTTTCTTTTCACTTCACCTATTTGGACTATTTTGTGTATGTCCATTACATGAAATCCAAAACAATTCAATCAAATTACAGGTTGTAATGTGCCAAAATAGGAAAAATGCCAAGGGGGATGAATACTTTTGCAAGGCACTGTACAGTATAATGAAAATATAACATATTTTGATATATTTTGACACTTCATTCAAACTGTAAGAAAATCAGAGGGGGAGACAGTCAAGTGGGAGAAAGAGCAGAAAGAGGTAGACACAGGAATTGAACCCCAGTCTCCAGTAGGCTGTTGTATATGTGACAGGTCCACGTTTGTTACCACTTGACCACAGCTCTGCACATCATAAAAATACAAAGTATAAACATGTGTGTGTGCGTGTGCCACAGTCCTTCCATATTCATGTGACATTGACACCCGACATCTAGCCCATACATTTCTGGCTCTCCTTCCCAGCGATCTCCGTGTTGGTGGCTGCTAGTCCATTCAACAGGGAGGCCCTGACCTGTTCAAGAATCTGTCACTAAATAATGAGCCGTACCTAAAAAGGAGAGCAGGGAGAGTCAGAACATCCCTGTGGTTTTCTTGTTATCCAATCACACTTAAGCGTGATGATTTCCATTAGCATAGCCCCATGCTTATGAATTGATATATACAACAACAACTGAAGCATCAATTCATTCTTTTCTATTTATACTATGATGTAAAATTCTTGCCACATAAAATAATGCTTCAAATATGGACCATTGAAGAGTCAGCCTTGTGCAGACTGTGTCATGAGGAAACACAGATAATCTATTTTGGTACTGTCCTTTGGTGGCTCGCTTTTGAAGTCAGATCCAGTAGTGGTTGATAAATCATAATGTCTGTGTTCAGATGGACCTTCAAACAGTACTGTTGGGAGATCTGAAAAACCCACAATCAATCAATGGGAAATAGAATTACACTCTTAGGTAAAGGGTTTATTTTTTAGGCCAATCCCGATTAAGGCAGCCCCGCATCTCTCTGATTCAGAAGGGTTGGGTTAAATGCGGAAGACACATTTCAGTTGAATGCCTTCAATTGTACAACTGACTAGGTATCACCCTTTCCTTTCCTTAGCCGGCCACAAGAATGGAATGGTCTACCGTATCAAAAGCTTTGGCCAAGTCAATAAAAAAACAGAACAACTTTTCTTAGAATCAAGGGCAATGGTGACATAATTTAGGACCTTAAAAGGTTGCAGTGACACATCCATAACCTGAGCTGAAACCAGATTGCATACCAGAGACAATACTATAGACATCAAGAAAGCCAGTCAGTTGATTATTGATACGTTTTTCAGAACACTTTTGATAAACAGGGCAAGATAGAAAATGGCCTATAAATAAAGGATGTACTGTGGCTGCCTTCCAAGTACTGGGAACCTCCGCAGATAAGAGAGACAGGTTAAAAAGGAGAGAGATGATAGGGGCTGCAACCTTATAGAAGAAAGGACCGGACCCAGATGTTTTTTTTGGGTCAAGTATAAAGAGTTCCTTTAGCACCTCAGACTCAGGGACCGCCTGCAGGGACAAGCTGTGTAGCAGTAGCGGGGCAGGGGAAATAGAGGGAGTAGCATCATGGCTAGTCGCATTGGAAGGGCTGGGAAATGAGGAAGTGTTGGACACGCAAGGAGGCAAATAGGAATGCTGACTTAATGAAGTCGTGATTAAAGCCATACGCTCCTTGTCAGTAACAATCACATCATGGGCAGCTGTGAGGAGGAGGGTTTATTCTCCAGGTCTTTCACAATTTTCCAAAACTTCCTGGGGTTAGACCCAGAAAGAAAACTGCTCCTTAAAGTAACAAACTTTGGCCTTCCAGATAGCCTGAGTGCACTTCTTTCTCATTTGCCTGAACAACAGCCAGTCAGCCTGAGTATTTGTGTGCCAAGCCTTTCGCCAAATGGTGTTCTTGAGGTGGAAATATAAAAAATATGGCAGAGGGGATCAAGCTGATTCTATATCAATTTACAGAGGCCAGGTCAAGATTTTCAGCAAGCGTCTATGACAAATCAGGACAGGTCGTTCAATGGAGCAGCCATTACAAACACAGGCTGTAAAACAGTGATCACTAAGATCATTACAGAAAACACCAGGATTATTTGTGAAGATAACATCAAGGAGTGTAGCATTTTCTGGGTGTTTGGAGTCATACCTTGTGGGACTAGTAATAATCTGAGAGAGTTTTTAAGGAGTCCCTTTGTTTTAAGACTTGGTCAGTGGGTTAGTGCTGATGGGGGGAGATAACACCCAGCAACAGTCAACAAAGAGCTATTTGAAAGCTTAATGCTGAAAAACCGCAAATCAAATTGTTTGGGCCTAGACTTCGTGGAGATAACCAAGCACTGAAGGTGTTCCTTGGTAAAGATTGCCACTCCACCATCTTTGGAAGATTTGTCTTGACGAAAAATGTTCTAACCAGAAAGGCTTACATCAGTGTTCTGTCACGTATACTCCCTCTCCGGCGCTCGAGGTCGTCAGGCTGCTCATTATTACGCACACCTGTCACCATTGTTACACGCATCCGTGCCTCATCAGACTCCCCTGGACTCAATCGCCTGCCTGATTACCTTCCCTATATATGTCACTCCCTTTGGTCCTTTCCCTAGACGTTATTGTTTCTGTTCCATTGTTTCATGTTTGTACTCGACTCAAGTTTCTTGTTTTGATCATTGTGTTATTTATTATTAAAGGTCACTCCCTGAACTTGCTTCCCCACTCTCAGCGTGCACGTTACATGTTCAGAACATTCTTCCTTAACCATGTCTCAGTAATGACCAACACATCTGGATTGGAGCTGTGAACCCACACTTTCAATTGATCCATTTTAGATAATAAGATTCTAGTGGTAACGTGCAGAAAATCCAGGCTTTTACGAGAGAAGAAATCAGTGAAGCAGAAATCAGAGCACAATTCAGAATTGGGGCTAGCAACAGTAGACGGGTGTATATGCACATTTCCAGATATCATCAGCAGCAATATAGTCAGGGCACGGCAGAGGACAGGGAGAGGTTTGCCGTGTAGATCTTTTGTGACATTTGAGGTGGTTAGAATAGGATGGGAGGCCAAGAGTCTGTGTAACCGATAGAGTCAGAGTCGGGAGTGTGGGAACAAACATCTGTGCCACGTCGGGTACCAAGTTCATAGTCAACAAAGCGTGCAGAAGTCATGGAGTAAATAGCATAAAGCACATGAGAATAACTAAATGACTTGGGGCTAGTTATTGTAAGTTCAAAGTGTCACTCGCCCCAACAAAATCACTTGAGAGATATACTCTCTGAGTTCAGTAGGCTATAAAAGTCCGAGAAAATAAATAAAATAGTAGACCTATGCTAGTTAACTAAAGCATTTCTAAGTAAAACTCACATAATAAGATGCCCAAGTTAATTAGCCTACATAAAATTCAGATCAGACCAAAGTCTTCGGCGTGCTGGAGGCGAAAAAAATCTTGGGAAGAGAGGGGGGAGTGTAGCGGGGTTACCTATACAAGACAGGGGGAGAAAAGCTAGGGCAGATGGGGAAAAGATCGCGGATGCGGTGGATTGAGATGCAGCCCACGCCACAACAAAAAATATATATCGAGCTTAAACTGATGGATTTTGATGGGGATTTGTTTATTATGTTACCTAGATTGACACACGGGGGAGTCAATAGACTCTTAAGGATTTTAAAGAGATTCGTTAGTCAGACAGCGTATTCACTGCGTGAGCAGACACAGGCATCCAACCCTACAGGAAGATTAGCATAACGAATAAGCCCTGAAATAGCTTACCTATAAGCACTTCACTGGAGTACTGTACTTAAAGCACATCCAAACCTGCCTTAGGCCATATCCTATCCTGTGAGACTTCGGAAAGTATTCAGACCATTTACTTTTTCCACCTTTTTTCCCAGCTTTATTGTAAAATAGATTACATTTTTTTTTAATCCTCAGCAATCTACACACAACAGCCCATAATGACAAAGCGAAACAGGAATTTCTGCAAATGTATAAAAATATATATATAAGTATTCACACCCTTTGTATGAGACTCGAAATTGAGTTCAGGTGCATCTTGTTTCAATTGATCATCCTTGAGATGTTTTTACAACTTGATTGGCGTCCACCTGTGGTAAATTCAATTGATTGGACATGATTTGGAAAGGCACACACCTGCCTATATAAGGTCCCCTAGTTGACATGTCATGTCAGCGCAAAAACCAAGCCATGCGGTCTGAGGAATTGTCCTTAGATGCATCAAGGCAAAGATCATCAAGGCAAAAAATGTCTGCAGCATTGAAGGTCCCCAAGAACACAGTGGCCTCCATCATTCTTAAATGGAAGAAGTTTGGAACCATCCAGACTCTTCCTAGAGCTGGCCGCCCAGCCAAACTGAGCAATCAGGGGAGAAGGGCCTTGGTCAGGGAGGTGATCAAGAACCCGATGGTCACTATGACAGAGCTCTAGAGTTCCTCTGTGGAGATGGGAGAACTTTCCAGAAGGACATCCATCTCCGCAGCACTCTACCAATCAGACTTTTAATGGTACAGTGGCCAGACAGAAGCCACTCCGTCACATGACAGCACGCTTGGATTTTTCCAAAAGGCACCTAAAATCCTCTCAGACCATGAGAAACCTGATTCTTTGGTCTGATAAAACCAAGATTGAACTCAGAGTCACATCTGAAGGAAACCTGGCACCTTCCCTACAGTGAAGCATGGGGGTGGCAGCATCGTGCCGTGGGGATGTTTTTCTGCTCGAGAGCGCTCCGGACCTCAGACTGGGGTGAAGGTTCAACTTTCAACAGGACAACGATCCTAAGCACACAGCCAAGATAACGCAGGATTGGCTTCGGAACAAGTCTCTGAATGTCATTAAGTGGCCCAGCAAGAGCCTGTACTTAAACCCAATCGAACATCTCTGGAAAGACCTAAAAATAGCTGTTCAGCGACGCTCCCCATCCAACCTAACAGAGCTTGAGAAGATCTGCAGAGAAACATGGGATAAACTCCCCAAATACAGGTGTGACAAGCTTGTAGCGTTATACCCAAGAAGACTTGAGGCTGTAATCGCTGCCAAAGGTGCTTCAACAAAGTACTGAGTAAACCGTCTGAATACTTGATTTTTTATAAATTTGCAAAAAATCTAAAACCTGTTTTTGCTTTGTAATTATGGGGTATTATGTGTAGATTGATGAGGGATTAATGCATCATAGATCACATTAGGACGCTTCGCCACAAGGGTAAAGTTATCACTGTCTCCAACCCATGGCAGAGGTAATTCCACCAATACGGCTGAGTGGTAGCAAAGTGATTCAGCCTCGGTCACATTACTGATGACCAGACAACACATAGGAGGGAGGGGGGAGTGACCAACAAGAGACATCCCTATCCGGGAGGGGTGGGTGACTCCGTGACCACAAAGGGACATGGGACATGCCCTCTCTCCAAGCCGAGCAGAGCAACAGTCACAAATATGCAACAGAGAGGCAACACTGGAATACCCGAGTGCAGTCGTGTGTGGATAAACCCACACGGTACACACAAAGTGCTGTAGCGATCTCCCATGTAAAGGTCACCTGTAATTGTGAAAGGCATGCTAGCATGAAGCATTCATGTTTCCACAAAGCATTATAACAGATGTAATCTGCATTGGAAAACCAGGCTACAAGCACATCGATCATAACTGGTATACAGATACTGTAATATATATATAGCTGTGACGTATTGTATTGCATCCGCTAGGTCTGTCTGGCTGCAGCACCTTACCCCTTTTACTGTGGAAGCCGCATCTGTTTTCATGTGATAGGTACTAGTGCTCTGAACGCTTTACTGTACAGGACCTCCCTGGTCTAAAATATATGGGTTTTCCTCTGAAAAAACAATGAGAGAAAACCGAGAAAATTACATTTACCAGAAGTAGAGTTCTGCTGCGGCGAGACAGAAACTGAATCACACATTCTCTGCACCGCCACCCTTTATTCCTCTAACTCTCCCCCCTCACCCTCCCGCTTCCTCTACTCCATTTCCAGGAGAGATCTATGTCTCCGGGTTCCCACTAAGACCATGGTTGCTGCTCGAGTCCCTGGCGGCCAGACACAGATGATCACGCCATCGTGACAGGATGTCGCTAAGGTACCAGGCTAAACACCAAGCTGATAGGTTAAGCACTTCTTATTCTTTATGTTGTCTGGGGCAATGCCATATCATCGCTGTGTCAAGTGTTCCTGATGCAACCAGTTACAGCCATGACAGAGCAGAGTTGGTCCCAGAGGACAAAAGAGCTGTGAATATTACCATTATCATGAGCAGTAGAGGAGACCTCACCTGTCGACCAACGACCCTGGCACATCAACCTCTGCGTGTATAGACACATGAAAGCAACCACGCTCCTTTTTATAAGTCTGTTCATGTGAGTTGACCTATCAAACATGCACTCTGTCACTAGAATAGTCAGGAGGCATTTTCAATCTGCAAGCATGTTCAAAAGGAAGCCATGGGCGGTCATACAAACAATGTTTTCCTGTTCTGAATTAAGCTCGTCAATAGTAAGCCAATAGTTAGTTGCCACTGGGGGACAGAGCACTTCAGCCACTTTTAAAAAGGACAGCAAACTATTCTAGTGTGTGTGTGTGTGTGTGTGTGTGTGTGTGTGTGTGTGTGTGTGTGTGTGTGTGTGTGTGTGTGTGTGTGTGTGTGTGTGTGTGTGTGTGTGTGTGTGTGTGTGCTTGCTTGCTTGCTTGCGTAACCCCTGTTTCACCAAGCCGCGCTGGAGCTGCAGATTTGATGGATTGGACAGGACATCCCCCCCACCTCTCTCTGTCAACTGTCACAGTGGGCCCAACTAAAGACTACCATAATGTGATGTTTATCCTACTGTTCAACTGGCTGCACTTTGCCCTGGGAAATGATCCAGGACAGATGAGAAATGTCTGTCTCTTCAGATGACAACCCCTGTGGGATTATTATGATGTCGACCAGAGTCCACCGTGACAGATGCCAACTTCAGATCACGGCTACTTTGAGTTCTCCTCTGATCGTTGGTTGATTTCCCCTGTGCATTGTCCAGTTCACCTGAATAGTTTGTTCCTCTGCACACACCGACTCCTCAAAATGGAAGACTATAAACCAAACATGAAGTGGGTCACGTTTCCCTTGAGAAATGTGCTGACTGTATAGATACTCCCTAAAATACTGTCCGAAACCGCAGAGCGTGAGTTAAGACTATGCCTTCTGTATCTAGACAGCATCTTATCTCAATTATATGGACTGTGGAGATAGTTTTCTTTCGTTTTACAGTTGCGAATGACAATACACCAAGAGGATCTACATTTAATATTTTGTGGGCCGGTGTCCAGATTGGTAGCGTGTGCCAGATCCTAGGTCAGAGGAGATATTGGTATCTTATTCAAGAAAGCCCAAAGGCAATTTGGAGAGAAAACATGCTAACATCTCCAACCCAGCACAACCCATTACAAGGTACACTGCACAGATCTTGTCTCCAGTGCTTCACTGCCACTCCATAACTAGCCTGCTAAATTACCCTACACCCTCTCTGTTGTGGAAGCAAACTATGCTTCAACCATGTTTTATGCAGTCCAGTGCTGACTTCCCTTTCATGTCCCTCATTCTAACCACCAAGGAGAGAGGATTTGCTTCCAATCAAATCAAATGTTATTTGTCACGTGCGCCGAAATCAACCTTATCGTGAAATGCTTACTTGCAAGTCCTTAACGAACAATGCAGAATTGTTTAAAAAAGTAAATAAGTAAGAAAATATTTGCAAAACAAAAATTACAATTAAATAAACTAAATGAAGACAAAACGTAACACAATAAAATAACAATAACAAGAGCATGTGTCAGAAGGTGGGTGTAGCTGGTGCATGAAGTCAGGAGCCGGAGAGCAGAATGAGTGAGCAACGTACTTTACTCAAGATAAAGGCACAAGGTAAACATACACTTGACCAACAATAAACGGTAGTCAATTACGCACGGGTGTAAACAGCACCCGTCGAAAACCATCCATAACGTATCGAATGAACATAGAAAAAATCACGCACAAAAACATGGGGGAAACAGAGGGTTAAATACATGAACATGTAATTGGGGAATGAAACCAGGTGTGTAGAAAACAAAGACACAACAAATGGAAAATGAAAGGTGGATCGGTGATGGCTAGAAGACGGGTGACGTCGTCCGCCGAACGCCGCCCGAACAAGGAGAAGGACCGACTTCGGCGGAAGCCGTGACAGTATGTACAGGGGGTAGAGTTAATGAGTCAATGTGCGCTGGTACAGATTAGTCCTTATGGTTGGGATTGTGCATACGTGTCAAATGTGTCTATTGATCACGACAGTCGATTTGGATGACCACTTGACACTGGCAATGACATAACCTTTTGTGTCTCCGCCCCTTTTGTGTTTCCACCCCTTTTGTGTTTTGTGTCTGAGTTGAGACTAAGTGGCTATTAACATGTTCGAGTTCCGTTTAACAAACCTGTGTGCAAATAAAAAAATATGACGTGTGCACAACGTGATACTTAATAGGATATTATGCAACTTTTCAAAGGCAAAGTATTACTTGAAATGGGCCTATTATTATTATTATGAATAACTAATCCACTTATAGAGATGTATTTAGAATGGCAAATCATAGTATGTACATTTGGGCGTGAATAATGTGAGTTATGCAAGAGCACATATGCATTTAATATGATTGTGCTTTTTCTCCAGTTTAGCAATCAGCTTGATACTTGAGCAGGTCAGAATAAAAGCGTGGAGGGGAGCCACTTCAATCTGCAATGAATTAGATGGGTCCTGCCAACCGGTGTGATCTACTGTGAGAAAACTAATCTCCCCGTCCCTTCCGGCGGCACCACGACACGACTGGATTGAGCCGCCGCAACGGAAAAAGGTGATGCTGACGTTTCAACAGGAGCCATGGATTCTCAGGGGAAATACTTCATCCCGATTTGCATGTCAGAGCCGACAGAAAGCTGGGCTCAGATTATTGGCAGAGCAATAAGCATTCTGCAGCATGGAGGCACTTATTTCATCCAATCATGGAGTCATGTGAAATATGTCCATATAAGCTGGAAGTATTGGCCTTGGACGCATCTCCAAAACGATGAGGGAGAAGAAGAATAAGATGTGATCAGAGATCACATAGGAAAGTTGACATTTCAATCCCCACAGATTTAGAACCACTGTCAGGTTTCGAGCAGTGAGGATTCATTAAAAAAAGCCCTGCCCGAAAGAAAACATTTTGTTCTCCCCTCTCCTCCTCCCCCCTCCGCTCACACATTAATACACGATAGGGGCAAAGTGCAAGGCGAAAGACATTGCTTTCCGTTTAATATCCTCTCACACTGCTGAAAACAAACCGTAGTCCAGCCTTTCTTTTTTTTTGCACACACTTGGTAATTGATTCACAGCACTGTGGAAAACAGCGTTCTGGTCTAATTATTTGTATTTTATTTTTTCAGAGCTGTCTGGGAAAAGGTTACTCCATTGATAAATGTACTAGCTATCCCATCCTCTGCGACACTCCACCACGGCACACAGAAGATCTACAGTGTGCTTTTATAATTATTCTGTGAAGAGGGATAACAGCAACCGAGAAAATACATGTTAGTCCTTTCTATTGATTAAGGTGCTCTAATCATGAAGGTATTTTCAGTGCGTGGTGGTCCATACTGGGGCTATTTGTCTATCATGTCACAGCTGTCTGTCTTAGAAATGAGAGGTCCCGCCTGAATGAGTTTGTCTTGCGGTCTTGAGGCGTGGTTCTATGACATTAGTGTTTGCAGTAGTCATTACTGTGGTGATGGAGCTGCTGCTCACTGTGTTGTTATACATTCTCCCCATACCACACGTAAACGTTTCTCCATTCAATCTCCACGCCTAGGACTACTCCAAATTCATCACAATTCCTTATGTGGAATGTGAATGTTGTCGATTCACCAGCAGAACACTTCTACTCTATCTTCAAAGCGCTATTGATGAAAGGAGAAGTAGACCTTATAGACCTGCATGAGGTTGAGAGAGAGACACAGACATACAGACAGACAGACAGACAGAGCTACAGAGAGAGAGAGAGAGAGAGAGAGAGAGAGAGAGAGAGAGAGAGAGAGAGAGAGAGAGAGAGAGAGAGAGACAGACAGACAGACAGACAGACAGACAGACAGACAGACAGAGAGAGAGAGGGTTGCAATAAGAAGTGCTGGTAAGCAACAGGTTAATCCCAGCAAACACAGTCATCTCCCAGATTCTTGGATCCCACTGCAAACAATCGATAGCAGAGTGAATGACCAACCAGCAGATTTAAGTGGTCCCAGTCTCAGCTCTCAAAGCTTGGCTTGGGGTTATTGGGAGTGTCACAGCGGCCAGTATTGAATTGTCAGGGGTAAAGCCACTGAAGAGATTTCACAGATTGTAAGCCACAGAGAGAAAATTCAGAGGAAAAGCCCCCCACTGCAGCGCAAACCAAAGACAAAGAAAAACGAGAAGTAGGAAGTGGATTGTGAGGAGTGTGCGTCCGTGCACGTGTGTCTGCGTGCCTGCATTTGCGCCTGTATCTACACATGTCTATAGAGACCAAGAGGGGGGTAGCTGCAGTATACTTGAAAGGCAAAAGGAGCACATTAGGAATGCACAGCACTCCTGTCCCCAGCAACAGTAGCTACCCAGCGGAACATTGAAAAGCTCCAGTGAATCTCCTGAAGGGGCGTAATGCCTGGATTACTGCTGCTAGCTTGTCAAAGCTCAGCCTCTGAGTGGTTCAATATGCACAGCTAGCTGGGTGATGTCTGGGCAATTTTTACACACACACACGTACACACACATAAACACTGAAAAACGCACACAGTCGTATGTCTGAAGCAGGGGAGCTAGGAGGCTGGTATTGCATGCACGACTCTCTTATTCATGTCGCTGCAAAATTGCCATTACTTTTCATTGTCTTTTCAGCCAGAGGAGAGGAGAAGAAGCATATTTTCTGTATCTATTTGGTTTTCTCCAACGCATTGTTGGGCCGTTTTAATGCGCCCAGCTATATTCAACAACATATTTGCACATGTGAATTGGAAATGTGTTTTTTTTGTATATTCCATTCCCTCTGAAAAAGCCTCAGAGAGTTGGGTCACAGCCAGTGGTGGACTTAGTCATAGGCGACACGGGCAGCCGCCCCGCGACACGGGCAGCCGCCCCAAAATAGATAGCATCCTGAGGTAGGAAAATTATGTGGATATATTGAAACAACATCTCAAGACATCAGTCAGGAATTTAAAGCTTGGTCACAAATAGGTCTTCCAAATGGACAATGACCCCAAGCATACTTCCAAAGTTATGTCAAAATGTATTAAGTATAACAAAGTCAAGGTATTGGAGTGGCCATCACAAAGCCCTGACCTCAATCCTATAGACAATTTGTGGGCAGAACTGAAAAAGCATGTGTGAGCAAGGAGGCCTACAAACCTGACTCAGTTACAACAGCTCTGTTAGGAGGAATGGGCTAAATTCACCCAACTCATTTTTGGAAGCTTGCGGAAGGCTACCTGAAACATTTGACCCAAGTTAAACAATTTAAAGGCAATTTTACCAAATACTAATTGAGTGTATGTAAACTTCTGACCCACTGGGAATGTGATGAAAGAAATAAAATATGAAATAAATCATTCTCTCTACTATTATTCTGACATGTCACATTCTTAAAGTAAAGTTGTGATCTTAACTGACCTAAGACAGGCAATTTTTACTAGGATTAAATGTCAGGAATTGTGAAAAACTGAGTTTAAATGTATTTGGCTTAGATGTATGTAAACTTCCGACTTCAACTGTATATTTATGTATATATTGTAACAATGTGCGCCAAGAGTCGGGTAGCAAGTTCAGGGAGTGAAAACATGAAATAAATAAATGAAACAAACAGAGCACCGACATGAAACAGATACGACTGGGGAAGGAACCAAATGAAGTGAATAATATAGGGCATGTAATCAAGGTGGTGATGGAGTCCAGGTGAGTGTCATAATGCGCAATAACGCATAACGATGGTGTCAGGCGTGCGCCATGACGAACAGACTGGTAACCTAGAGGCCGGAGAGGGAGCACACGTGACAGTACCCCCTCCCTGACGCTCTGCTCCTGCCGCAGGACGCTGACCAAAATGACGAACCCAGGGATCCTGATGATCCAGCTGAGATGCGGGAGCATAGCGACCTAGAGCGCCGGAAAGAGAGCATACGTGAAAGTACCCCCTACCCGGCGCATTCGGCTCCAGCCGCAGTACGCCAACCACAGGGACGATCCCGGGGATCAGGAGCGGACCGGTCGCCTCCACTGAAGCGCAGAAACCTGACGAACCAGCAGAGGCGTGAGAGCCTGATGAGCTGGATGAGACCTCCCCAGTTGCCTCGGTCAAGGCACGAGAACCCGTCGAACCCACGAGGCATGGAAATCTGACAAACCTGCTGAGGCCTCCCAGGTAGCTCATGGGTTTTCTATCACTCATTTGCACATCACATCAATTATATCATGTCACCGTGTGGATCTGTGGGTCAATTAACCTTGTCGGAGTGGGCACCCTGATTCTAGTTTGTGAGCTAAGCAGGCTACTGCCTGGGAAGGTCTCCCACTCAGAAGTACGAGATGGGGAGGGGACAGGGGTAGGTTGACCTCAGGTCTCCCCACTGGAAGCAATTAGTAATGCAATTAGATGTGCAATTTAGTTTGTGTGTTTCTTGTTTGAAGTGCAATAGTGTAATAGGTCCTCTTCAGTATAAGTGTGTTATTCTATTTGTGTATTTGTGTGATGTTTAATTTGTGCAATTTAGTTTTATTTGTGTGTTTCTTGTTAGTAATAGGGTAACAGTGTAATAATTCGATAGACTTTATTTGTATTTATATACTACAATTAGTTTCTATTTGTCTTTGTTACTTATTTTTTATATTTATGAGTCTTATTTTTACATATATATTTGCATTTTTAAAATTGAAAATGTTATGATTATTTATTTGTGTTGTTCCAAATGGGGGGAGGTTCGCCCACGGAGCCATACAAGCTAGAATCACCACTGATCACAGCCAACCATTATAAACAGCTACCCTAGAGCAATTAGGGCTATTGAACTTACTCCAAGGCACATTGAACAATTTTTCACCTTGTCAGGTCAGAGATTTGATCTAGCAACCTTTCGGGTACTGGGCCAAAGCTCTAACCGCTAGGCTACCTGCTGCTGTGTTTGAGCATGTGACAGCTCTCAAACTGCAATGCATAAATTACAGCAACACAAGGGTAAAAAGAATAATCTGGCCATTCGGGTCATTAATGTAATATGAAGAGAAAAAAAACATATGATTAATTTCCCAGTGTCAGGTAAAATAGGGTTCTATTGCCGTGCTGGAGCGCTGTAGCTGTGTTGGAGCGCTGTTTCTGTGTTGGAACGCTGTTTATGTGTTGGAGCTCTGTTTCTGTGTTGGAATGCTGTTTCTGTGTTGGAACGCTGTTTATGTGTTGGAGCACTGTTTATGTGTTGGAACTCTGTTTCTGTGTTGGAGCGCTGTTTCTGTGTTGGAGCGCTGTTTCTGTGTTAGAGCGCTGTTTCTGTGTTGGATCTCTGTTGCTGTGTTGGAGTGCTGTTGCTGTGTTGGAACGCTGTTTATGTGTTGGAGCTCTGTTTCTGTGTTGGAATGCTGTTTCTGTGTTGGAACGCTGTTTATGTGTTGGAGCACTGTTTATGTGTTGGAACTCTGTTTCTGTGTTGGAATGCTGTTTATGTGTTGGAACGCTGTGTCTGTGTTGGAACGCTGTTTCTGTGTTGGAGCTATTTTATCTAACAAAACGACACTTCATGTTACCTCTGGGACCCTTTGGATGATAAATCAGAGCAAGATTTCAGGATGTAGGTACACAATTCACCTTCAGAGGTGAATTTATCAAACCCATCACGTTGAAAAAAGTGTTTTGTTGTTAGGAGCTCTCCTGAAACAGTAGCATGGCATTTTTTCACAGTAATAGCTACTGTAAATTGGACAGTGCAGTTATATTAACAATCATTTAAGATTTCAGCCGTTATAAGACACTTCCATGTAACGACATTTGTTGTTTCTCTAAAATCTGTGATTTTGACATAACGCGCTGCATGATTTACAACGGTCCTGTTGACGGAACGCCGATCCTTAAACTTAATGTTGATATCACGGATGGTCAGTCCTTGCATCCATAGCGTAGTCAATGGATTTGAGTGGTCTCATTTCTCCAGCCCCATCCCTCAGGTTTTTACTGAAACTGTGGCAGGGAGTAATAGTGTTATTATATGGTGCAATTCTCTAGTGAGTGAGTTACTTTTGTGCCAATGGGAAATTTCTGAAGATGAAATAAAATATGTTTAATATGGCAAAGAAATCATTTTAGAAATGTGATATGTTTTTTTTTATGATAACGCGATTAAATAAAACGCCTCCCTCTTTTCTGCAAGTTTTCCTGTCTTTGGTTACTGCAGGTTTTGGCACATTAATTCAAGTAACATAGCACCCTGCATAGCAAAGCACCCTGCATCCCACTGCTGGTTTGCTTCTCAGCGTCAGGCCAGCTGACACCAGAGGCCAAATGGGTCAACTGAGCCTAGTCACAAGGGTGAAGCTCTGAAGGATTGCACAAATGAAGACATCTAGGAGTAGAACAGAGAATGAGAGAAAGCACAATGTATTATACCGACAGTGTATATGAGACCGTGAGAAATCTGGGATGTGGAAATGTCCCCTGTATAGGAGCCCATGGCTGTGTTAGAGAATGCACTATGGATGCTTCAAACATGGCAACCTATTCCCTATATAATGCACTAGTTTTGAGCAGAGCTTTATGGGGAATATAAAGGGAATAGAAGGCCATTTGAGACACAACCGGTGCTAATTCATAGTGGGGGCTTGTCCTTGGCAGGAAGAGAATGGAAAACTACTGCACTAATCAATCTTGGAC